>NW_023995602.1:0-99205 GCF_015586225.1 Lucilia sericata | reverse complement strand
TCTTCTTCTTCTTCTTCTTCTTCTTCTTCTTCTTCTTCTTCTTCTTCTCTTCTCTTCTTCTTCTTCTATTCTTCTTCTTTCTTCTTCTTCTTCTTCTTCTTCTTCTTCTTCTTCTTCTTCTTCTTCTTCTCTTCTTCTTCTTCTTTCTTCTTCTTCTTCTTCTTCTTCTTCTTCTTCTTCTTCTTCTTCTTATTCTTCTTCTTCTCTTCTTCTTCTTCTTCTTCTTCTTCTTCTTCTTCTTCTTCTTCTGCTTCTTCTTCTTCTTCTTCTTCTTCTTCTTCTTCTTCTTCTTCTTCTTCTTCTTCATTCTTCTTCTTCTTCTTCTTCTTCTTCTTCTATCTTCTTCTTCTTCTTCTTCTTACTTCTTCTTTCTTCTTATTCTTCTTCTTCTTCTTCTTCTTCTTCTCTTCTTCTTCTTCTTCTTCTTCTTCTTCTTCTTCTTCTTCTTCTTCTTCTTCTTCTTCTTCTTCTTCTTCTTCTTCTTCTTCTTCTTCTTCTTCTTCTTCTTCTTCTTCTTCTATTCTTCTTCTTCTTCTTCTTCTTCTTCTTCTTCTTCTTCTTCTTCTTCTTCTTCTTCTTCTTCTTCTTCTTCTTCTTCTTCTTCTTCTTCTTCTTCTTCTTCTTCTTCTTCTTCTTCTTCTTCTTCTTCTTCTTCTTCTTCTTCCTCTTCTTCTTCTCTTCTTCTTCTTCTTCTTCTTCTTCTTCTTCTTCTTCTTCTTCTTCTTCTCTTCTTCTTCTTCTTCTTCCTCTTCTTCTTCTTCTTCTTCTTCTTCTTCTTCTTCTTCTTCTTCTTCTTCTTCTTCTTCTTCTTCTTCTTCTTCTTCTTCTTCTTCTTCTTCTTCTTCTTCTTCTTCTTCTTCTTCTTCTTCTTCTTCTTCTTCTTCTTCTTCTTCTTCTTCTTCTTCTTCTTCTTCTTCTTCTTCTCTTCTTCTTCTTCTTCTTCTTCTTCTTCTTCTTCTTCTTCTTCTTCTTCCTTCTTCTTCTTCTTCTTCTTCTTCTTCTTCTTCTTCTTCTTCTTCTTCTTCTTTTCTTCTTCTTCTTTTCTTCTTCTCTTCTTCTTCTTAATCCTTCTCTCCTTGCCCCCCGCCGAAGGTCCGCTTTCGGCCCCTGCCTTCCCGCTGTCCTCCCGTGTCCTTTGGCCCCCCTGCTCCTTTCTCTCCCTCCCCCCCTTTCCTTTCTGCCCTTAGTAAATGCCCTATACGCTGATGTTAATATTATTATCGATATATTATAATAAAATTCAGTAAAACACTAACAAATTTTTAAAAATAAGTAACAAAAGAATCGATTAGCGTGCTTTGGTGGTAGGCAAATAAAAGTCTACATAGCCGAATATACAACAATTTTGTTTCCTTTTTTCATCCCTTCTTGTTCATATTTTTTCATATACATACATATTTTTCTTTAATTTTTAGTAAAAAAATGTAACTCAAGTTTTGTAAAAATGTTGAACATACTTGAACCATAGAGAAATGCAGTAGTGAAACTTGTCATTATTTTTTTTTAACATAAAGTAGGCCTTTCACACATATGGTTGCTATGAATTCAACACACACCTGTGAAAGTTTCCCACAGCTATTTGAGAAATAATATCTAAATTAAACAAGTAAGAGTTGTATATTCGGCTCTGCCCTTCACCATGATGTGTAAAAAAAAAACGTCAATAAGAATTTTATAATCAGAATGTCCTGTGTACATAAAAGCCAAAAAGTATCAATCATAGAACGAATTCAATTTTATTTCTCTAGGTTCATGACAAAGGAAAAAGTATCCTTTTATATGTTCTCGCTAACTCAATTTCATGTTTCTATGTTCAATATGGTAGAAAATTCAAAAAGTATCTTTTCACTTAATCCGGACTCTAAATGCTTAATTTCATACAGAAATAAAATTTACCGTATGGTTATGTGCTTTGTTGTTATTTGTTTATTGTTCCTGTCTGTGCATGAACGAAAAGTCTAAATTTTTGATGAAATTTTCAGAGGTAGTCTCAGATATTTGTCCATATCATCCTTATTATTGGATCAAATTTAATAAGGATAAAAAACCGGGTTTTCGTACCATTAAGCACTTATAAGTCAGTAACATAGTTGAATCAGAACCGATTTGAAGTTTCTCCACGGATTTATAAAACAGAAGCTGAAGCCTTTATAATAACACTTGCCGTAGCCGGCGTTGTCCGGGTTTCTTCTAAAATAAAATTATTCTGTCTGTAATGACTATACTTTTTTTAATAGATGTCAAAATTTAGCTTATATCGATAAAAAAGTTATTCTATTTTTCTGCATTTTGTTTAATACTTAAAGTTAGTTTCTGGACAAAAATATCCCTTAAAAATTTACAAATTGAAAATGAGCTTTAATTTGGAAATTTTGACCAATTTTTAGAAACATTTAAGAAACTTTTTTTTAGAAATTATACTTAAATCAGCATTCTCAATCACTGGCAGGGAACTAAGCACACTTTCAAATTAGTTGTTTTATTTTTCTCATGTGCAGTTGATTTAAAGAACTGTTCAGTTTAAATTCGGTCACACTGTACTTTGAATTGTAGTGCCCCTGGTGTATAGAGACAAAAGGCTTCGGGGCATTTTATTAACTACAAAAATACCTACCATTAACCGTACAAAATTTCAAGCGATTTTCTTTCTATTTGAAAAAGTACAGGCAATTGAAGAATCTCTGAAACCATTATGAAACATTCTGCACAAAATTATGAAAAATTTGGAAGATTTCAAATTCCTTTAAAAATAATAAAATTAAGTTTTTTTTCTGTTCTAAAAAATATGAAGTATGTCGTTAGATGTACAAAGCAGATACCAAAATAATTTTACTTATTAAAATATCCACGTCTTCGGAATTTGTAAACGGTAAATGGAAAATGTGTGCTGGAGTTATTTAAAATTATAATTTAATTTGAAAAGCTTAGAATAAATACGGCGCTACATACAGAAAAAGTTGTGCAGAATTTTTGGTTGATAATTTTCTAAAAGTATAAAAAGATATCAAAAGACCAATTTATCCAAATTTTATATGAACAATGCTTTCTAAGCATCGTTCGAGAGGTCTACCTATATAAGATTTGCAAAAGTGCTGTCTTTCGGGACACTCTAATGAGTAGTCAAATACATATCTTCATGGTTTTTTAGATTTGAGCTGCATTTGAAAAAAGGCAGCCGAATTTATATCAAGATAATTTTTTGATGGCATATTTACCTGATCATAGATTTTATCTCGATTAACAATAAATTAAAATTTTTATATAAAACTCGATTTGTAATGAAAATATGAGTGATTGCGGATCTTTATTGTTTTCTCAAATTGAGAGTTATTTAAAGTAATTTTTTAAAGAGTTATAAAAATAGAAATTCTAAGGGGAGACATGAATGATTTTCTAGATAGATTTAGGTGTTATAAAAGAAACCACAGCCAATTTAAAATTCGAATTTTCGTGAAAATGTAATATGAATATATTATTTTCCCAATTTTAGAAGCGGTTTTTGTTCAGTAATTTTTATTCTGCATACAAATGTCGATTTTGGATAATATATTAAATTGAATACAGATTTTTATTTTACGTAATCCTAAAGTTAGTTAAGGATCTACAAACATTTTAGAGTTTTCATATAAAATAAATTTTTGATTAAAAATTTAACTTAATAATGATTCTCATAGTATATATATCATGATCTTTAGCATCATAAATGTAACATAAAGTGGACGGAAAAAGGTCATTGCATTTTATTAAGATCACAACAAGCCCGAAATTAGTGCTATACTTGTATTTATTCGGATTTGGTGTATTAAACATTCTCTTCTTCAAACACTGTATGTTGCCAAATTTCTTGAAAATCGGTTCATTTTTTTTATGTTTAGCCTAGAAATTTGGTGTTATAGCAGTTATTCAAAAAGTGAACATAAAAATGTGCGTATCATCCAATCAATATCAAATAGGGTTTTTTATACCCTCCACCACCATCAGTGGTGATAGATGGTACATATACCGTGTGTAACACCAAGAAATATTCATCTGAGACCCAACAACATATATTTATTCTTGATCCTTATGATATTCTGAGTCGATTTAACTATGTCTGTCCGTCCGTCTGTCTGTCTGTGTAAAACACGCTCACGTTAAAACGAAGCAATAAAAATTCACGAAATTCACCCAAAACATTCCTTATTATCCGGTCCAGTTTGGTATTAAAAATCAGTAAAACCGGTTCACGATGTAAAAAATTATGATTAACATATATTAACATATGTTTAAAATGTTTATTATTTTTAGATTAAATGAAATGTAAATAAAATTAACAAGTAGGAAAGTATAGTCGGGCATGGCCGAACATATAATACCCTACACCATGAGTATATTTTTAAAATTTTTATTTTTCATAAAGAAACTTTTATGTTGATTTTTTCCTTAATTCCAAAGTATTTAAGCAGTTTATAGATAAAAAAACTAATTTCCTAAATGAGGCTTTATATAGGAGTATAGGTCAAACATGGGCAGATCCTCATTAAATTTGGGAAAAGGATATATTTTTAAATAATAGTTAACTATGTTGAGTTTCATTGCGATACAAATGGTTACAAGTCAATTTTAGACGTTTAAGACATTTTTTGAAGGGGGGTTTGTATGGGGGCTAGGGTCAAATAAGGGCCGATCATTTATACTTATATAAAACTTATTATTAGAGAGATAATAAAGGGCATAAAAAGCCCAAATCGGGAGGTACGGTTGTATGGGGGCTAGGTGAAATAATGGACCGATTTCAACCATTTTCCTTGTGCCAAAAAATATGCTTGGTCCAAATTTCATCAAATTATCATTGATCATTTATACTTATATAAAACTTATTATTAGAGAGATAATAGTGTATTTGACGTAATTATGGCATAAAAAGCCCAAATCGGGAGGTACGGTTGTATGGGGGCTAGGTGAAATAATGGACCGATTTCAACCATTTTCCTTGTGCCAAAAAATATGCTTGGTCCAAATTTCATCAAATTATCTTGAAAATTGCGGCCTGTACCTTGCACAAGGTTTACATGGACAGCCAGCCGGACAGACGGACGGACGGACGGACGGACATGTCTTAATCGACTCAAAATGTGATTCTGAGTCGATCGGTATACTTAAAGGTGGGTGTAGGACCAATATTTTTGTGTGTTACAAACATCAGCACAAACGTATAATATCCTCCCCACTATAGTGGTGTAGGGTATAAAAATTTCAGACTACCTTGAAAAAAATAAAGTTTTTTCCCCAATTCTTAAGTAGTTTTCTCAGAAACTACCAAAGATATTTCGATGAATTTTGTCACACATTTTTTTTTGTGCCAGGGATCAAGTATGTTCAAACTCATAACAATTGATCCAATATTTTCCATAGCCCCCATACAAAGGTGTATATTCCCGGATATAAGTTTATCGTTAATAACTCCCTCAAATATATCGGTATCAACACTAAATTTTGTACATCAAAATATAATATGAATAGAAATCATACTACCAACGTAGATCTCAGTCGGTCCACAATTGGTCATAGCTCCCATGTAAGGTCCACTTCCAAAAATCAGCTAAACACACATATTTCATTGACAAATAAAGGTATCTTGATAAAATTCGAGCTGAATATGTTTTGTGTACATACAAATAGTTCTAACAAATTTCTTTTCGGATCGGTCCATTATTAGTCATAGCTCCCATATAAGGCCCACTTCCGGAAATCACTTAAACGCACATATTTAATTGTCAAATAAAGGTATCTTGATAAAATTCGACACAAATATGTTTCGTCTATATATGAATCACTCCACGAAATTTTTTTCGGATAAGACCATAATTGGTAATAGCTCAAATATAGGGTACACTTCCGAAATTCACATATTTCATTGTTAAATAAAGCTATCTTGATAAAATTCGACACAAATATGTTTTGTGTACATACATATGAATCACTCTACGAAATTTTTCTGGAGAGGCTCGTAATTGGTCGTAGCTCCTATATGAAGTCAAATTATCTAAAAATTAGATGTTAAATGGGTTTTAATAAAAAGTAGCTTGCTGGTGGAGGGTATTTAAGATTCGGCATAGCCGAATATAGCTCTCTAACTTGTTAACTTCTGAGGTTAGACCTATTAAACGCCAAATTTTAAGTAAATAAGTTTATTAGTTATGTAGTAAAAGAGTAAAAAAGAGTTTCATATATATTTATTATAGGTTTTGAAGATGTAATGTGTCGTACTGTTCATTCCACAACATTCATTATAACAGATTTCATGAAAATCGGATCAGTAGTTTTTTGTATGCCTGAACGTAAATTTGGTTTAATGATTGTTTTACAAAAAGTTGGTGAAAAAAGGGGCTTGGCTTCCGATCCTGATCCTGATCAGACCTATCGGTTCAGTAGTTTTCTGTAAGTCTCGAATTAAAATTTTGTATAACAATTACATATATAGACGTCAAATCATTATTTTATTTAGCCTATTGTTCTACTTTAGAATAGAACTATTAGTGTTCTAAATTTCATGTAAATCGGTTCAGTAGTGTGTCCGTGAAAGCGTATCAAACAGACTTTCATATAATTATAGGTAAGGGTAGTTTTATAAAAAGAGGGCGTAGAAAGGGCGCGGCATCGGATCAAGTTTTTATATGTAGCCTATAGTTCTTTCCAAGCTATACCTATCGGTACGGAAAATTTCAGGTTAATCGGTTTAGCAGTTTTTGCATACTGTGATTGCAAAATTGGTGTAATAATAGTTACACAAAAAGTGGGCGTAAAAGGGGCGTGGCATCCGATCAAGATCTTATATAGCCTATTGTTTCTTTTGGGGTGAGACCTATTAGCGGTCCAAATTTCATGTAAATCGGTTCAGTAGTTTTGCCGTGAAAGCGTAACAAACTAGCAGTCTGTTTTATATATATATATATATATATATATATATATATATATATATATATATATATATATGTTATGAAACCACTTAAAACCCGAGCAACGCCGGGTAAAAAAATCTATATCTATATATATATATATGTATATATCTATATATATATATATATATATATATATATATATATATATATATATATATATATATATATATATATATATATATATATATATATATATATATATATATAGATATATACATATATATATATATAGATATAGATTTTTTTACCCGGCGTTGCTCGGGTTTTAAGTGGTTTCATAACATTATACTTAAGTATTCTCCCCTTTCCCTTTCTTCTTCATGTTTGAGAAAATGCTAAAGATCTCTTTATGAAGAAATTCATTATAATTTGTTTGTGATCTTATAAAGCTACAAATGAAATTTCATTAAAATTGAACAATACCAACACAGTTCCAAAAATACTACCCATACCCTTATTCCCCATTGAATTACCCAAATTTATGTATTTTGTTTAATAAATTTTGTATCATTTCATTTATTAAAAAAATTATGTATCTCCCCTTTCTTCCTCCCTTTTCCTCTCTAATGATGTTTTGCAAAAACTCATTACTTACTATCAAAAGTACTTATTTTGGCGGTTTTCACACATTTTTTTGTCTATAACGCCCGCCAAGTATAGATCTAACTTTGTTACAAATTTTTAGAAAATCGGTCCAGTCGTTTAGGCGTGATTGACGAACAAACAAACGAACAGACTTACAAAGAGATTTATATTATATATTAGGAATTAGGTTTTTAGGATTAGGATTTCATACAGCGACATTTAAAATTAAAGTCAGATAGGACATTAAAATTTGATGTCTTTTGGAAATTTTATATAGCAAACATCGATCTAGCCGTTTAGGCGTGATTGACGAACAAATAAACAAACGAACAGACTTACAAAGAGATTTCTAATATATATTAGGATTTGATGTCGTTAGGACATTTTATACAGCAAACATAAAATTTCTTTTTTTACCCGTTTTTGTCCCCATTGGGTGGGCTTCCAAAAATGCATATTTCCGATACTATAAAAAGCGCAGTTGATATAGAACAGATAAAAATTAGTCTCAAAGCACAAAAGTACTAATTTTGCCCGCTTTTCCCCCTTTTGTCATATTTCTGATACTTTAAAAAGCTTAATGGAATATATTTTGGCTTAAGCAAAGACAATAATTGGTATTTATTCTTAAAAGTACTAATTTTGACAGCTTTTCACCCATTTACCCCCTTTTTGCGCCCTCCTAGTCCAAGGTTTGAAAAACGATATAATCGGTCTAGCCGTTTAGGCGTGATTGACGAACAAACAAACAAACGAACAGACTTACAAAGAGATTTATAATATATATATGTATATATGTGTATGTATATATATATATATATATATATATATATATATATATATATACATACACATATATACATATATATAAATAACGTGGAGAGATATGTGTGAATTTCATCAGCAAACATATTTTTTATTTTAATTTTGCACCCATGCCTATTCATGAGAAAAACGCAACTTTGATTTTTAAAATCCGTTAGCAATTGACGACGTTATTGATCTTTTCCTTAATACAAAATTGTTCATAAACTAATTTTCTGAAGGATGCTTTATATGGGAGATAGGGTTAAATATAGGCCGATCCTCGAAAAATTTGGAGAAAGGATTTAAATAAAAGTTATTTATGCTGAATTTCATCGTGAGAGGAGAATTATGGAATTCAAGTCATTTCCTGAAGGAGGGTTTGTATGGGGACTAGGGTCAAATAAGGTCTACACAATACAAAAATCGGTATAAATGGGTTTGCTGTAATCTTTAGTGATACTGCTAATTCTTCACACAGTACGGTATTATTTGACCCTAGTCCCCATACAAACCCTCCTTCAGAAAATTACTTGAATTCCATAAAAATTGATAATGTGAAAAGAAAAAAGATTTGCGTATTTTTACACACTAATCAAACAAGCAGTTCTCCATTGAATGTTTTGTTTTTTTTTTTTTTTTTTTTTATTTTAATTTTTCATAAAGTGAAGTCAATTCAACAGCTGATGACAATTTTTTTTTAGGTAGACGCAACTGATCTAAGTATCTCGTGTGGTTGAACTTCAGGCGGTTCACCATACATATAACCTTCCTTGGAAGAGTAGAATCACTAAACCAAGGTTTCACGTTTACACGTTTTTTTGAAAACAGAAAAAAAGAGAAAGAAAGAAGGAAAAGAAAAAAAGAACCGAAAAGAAAGAGATAAAAAAGAGAAAAAAATAATAAAAATGAATGAAAATATCTATTTACACCAAACACTTTAGTAAAGACCACAATAAAAACATATGTTTCGGTGGTCTTCTCCAATGATTGACAATGTTACTGAGAGTAACAGCAACAGAAGAAGTAGTCGCAACTGTAAAAGTACACCATTTAGAGTTGCAATCATAAGGTGAAGTCAATTCAACAGCTGACCACAATTTTTTTTTAGGTAGACGCAACTGGCGGCAGCCGTGTTCTACGTTATGGTCAAATTTTCAGATCTAAAAAAATTAATAAATTGTATTATATTTACGCTGTGTACATAATGTGATTAACTAACAAAATTATGTTCCGGAACGCTTTTTATATCAAAATCCATATGAGGTATTTATCCGTCCAGCGGCAGCTGACTACAAAGTGTAAATCTTAAAAATTACTCCGCCGGAGTAGAATTTTCCATTTACAACTTTCATTCGGTATTTATTTTTCCCACAAATTTTTACATTTGTATGTTTATTTTTCCCAAAAATATTAATTTTACATAATTTTGGTCACAAACTTAGGTTTTACAAAATTAATCTGCCGGAGAAGAATTTCTCATTTGGAACAAACATTCTTCCACTCATGGTAAATTTTAATATTTTATGTGTATTTTTTATAAAATATAAAAATTTTACAAAATATTTTCATTAAATGAATTCGACGCAATTATTGTTTTTGACATCAGTGCGTACCAAATGCAAAAACAAATTACATGGAAAATTTTGTTGTTGCCGAACTGCCACCACCTCATCTGAATTCGCCTTGGTACGATTAAAGATATATTAATTATAAGGTAGTGTTAT
Source organism: Lucilia sericata (assembly GCF_015586225.1). Classification (NCBI taxonomy): domain Eukaryota; kingdom Metazoa; phylum Arthropoda; class Insecta; order Diptera; family Calliphoridae; genus Lucilia; species Lucilia sericata. Next base: position 89,148 of record NW_023995602.1, on the reverse strand, counting down.
CAGAACAGCTGATCGTTTTTTGCTATTATGTTCATTTTTCGCCGTGGTGTATAATTATTGTCAAACATTGTTTACATTTTATGAATGTCAAACTTTGTTTTCATTTTGTTAATGTCAAACTGGTTTCATTTTGTATATGTGAATTTTGTGATTGAAGTGAAATTGTGTGATTAGGGTATATTTTTGTGAGCGGGTTTTTGAGATGATAATCAAATGCCAATTAATAATCAGATTAGTTAATCTAAAAATAAATTAAATCTTATGTTAATCCTCTTTGATGTTTTTGAGTACAAGATTAAACTTCGCAGTGTTGCCGTACAAAACAACAGAAAACTTCACTGTTTGTTATCAAAACAATGCATATTTTATAAAAAAGAAGAAGACAATTGTAAATTTAATATGAAAATTAATGAAAACTTAAATTAAAAACAAAAAAAATGTATTTTGAAGTGTCTATAAATTATACTAATCAAAAAATAGAACATTTTAATGTTTATATTTATAAAAATTGTATTAATTTTTTTGCGTCAGCTGTTTACACTTTTGCATTTCGTGCTTAAGATTAAACCACCTCCATTGGGCGCTTAAAATTGCAAACAAAATTAACTAATTGAGTACTCAAAAACATCTTTCGAGGATTAATTTTAATTTAATCGCTAATCTTTCACCTAAAGATTGGCCCTAAAAGTTTAAATATTATAAATATTTTTTGTTTAATATAAATTCGCTTTGATTTATTTGTCAGCTGTTTTTGAAATTTTTCCCTTCCAGCCAATTCGCCTTCAAGTACAGACGCAATGTCAAACTACATATAAAAAAAATATAATCGATGACACTACCTTATAAAATTAATATACCTTGGTACGATTGTAGAAAACGCAACAGGGGCTGGGGCGCTAAAATTTTCCATACTTATTTCGGCAGAAACAATAGCGCTTTTTAAAAACTATTTTGATAGGAAAACATATTTTTTCAATTGTCTGTATTTCTTTTAAATTTTAGTTTTAAGTGTTAATAACAGTATCATCAGTAATCACAAAGGTTTATAGTTAAACACTTCTTTATATTGTTTAACTGGAAAACATTATTATTAATTATAAAATAATAATAGCAAATGTTTTGAAACATTTATTTTTGTTGCCATATATTTCCTATAAATCTTTCCATGTGATGTTTGTTTGTATTAATTGCGTGATTTCGTTTTTCTTAACTCGTTTATGTACCATTTTTAGAAATGGCGGCCAAAAATAATTTTTTTATAGTAACTGATTTTACTTGTAACTTATTTAAAAGTAAATACTAGAAAACACCGGGAGCCAAAACATTACAACTGTATTTCAACACTATCACTTGATCACGAACTATCACTTGATCGTAAACTATCTATTTTGCTTAACTTTCTTAGCAAATTTTTAAATTTTTAATGATTATAACTTTTCGTTTTATAAATATTTTAAGAAAAAAAATGAGCGAACTAGCATTGGGGGGCGAGGCAACTCCCATACTAGTCAAATTCTAAAATTCGTATATCTGGGAAATTGTAACAACTATAGTACTCAATGGCAACTTTGACATTGATATGAACAATTTGGGAAAAATGCGGCAACTATCAATGTGTGCATGACATCTCTCATATAAATTAAATACAAAAGTTTATATATCTGGGATACTTAACAGCTAGAGTCACCAAATTTTGTGTAATTATATTCTTATTAATATAAATATTTAGGACATGAAAATACCAAATATAGTAGGCGGAACAGCAATAGAGGGCGGAGTTGCACATAAAAACATATAAAACTGTTGTCAGCCTTATAAATTATATTTAAACACGGTTTGCTTAAAAAATTCAATCTTTAGCTCCTGTGAATATTAGAAATTTTTAGGAGGGCCAAAAATGAAATTTTCTTGCAATATTAAAGTTAAAAAGGTTGTTTTTAAATATAAGTTGTAAACTAAAAGTAAAAAAACAACATATTGCATAAGAAACAAAATAATAAAACTTCACTTTATACTAAAATTCAACTAAATACGAAAAAGTTAACTTAACCCTCCATCATTTTTTTTTTCAAATGGGTAGATTTTTAAGTTTTTAGCCATAATTGAAGACCAAAGTCCCACCTACCAATACCTGGGAAGTGATACTATTTTTCTGAAAGGTAGATATGAGTAGAACAAGAATCTATTTTTAAAATTTGACAAAAACCTCCAAAATCTTTAGATACTAGTAAAACCGAGTTTTCGTACCTTTAAGCATATGGGCAATTTCATGTCAAGTGACCCAACTCAAAAAATCGATTTGACGAAATTTGCACTAAGGTTAATACTATTGGATAGTAAGTCAGACACAAATTTTCTGCTCTATCGGTCAAGAACTGCTGGACTTAGAAGAAATAGCTATCTGAACTCCTTTGGACAATTTTTGCTAGGACCAATAGGAGAAAAGTTACACTCATTTGAATAAAACCCGAATTTCCCAATATATAAATCAATAACTTTGTTGAATATCAACCGCTTTTAAGTGATCGGATTTAGAAAGCAGAAGCCATTATAATGACATAGTAAGTACCCTACAGAAATATGTGTATTTTTGATTTTATTTTTGCACTGTTTTTGAAGTTTGGAGATGTTTTTAAAAAGTATTTTATATAGAAACTGTACTATTTATTAATGTTCATGAGTATAGCGCAACGTTTTTTTAAATCCATTAGCAATTGACGACGTTATTGATCTTTTTTTAATACAAATTTGTTCAAAAACTGATTTTCTGAAAGATGCTTTATATGAGGGATAGGCTTAAATATGGGACGATATAAAGGAATAATTTATGTTTATATAAAAGATATTTACATAATTAAGAGAATTGTGGAATTAACGTAATTTTCTTAAGAATGGTTTGCGTGGGGACTAGGATCAAATAAGTTATGTCATTACAAATGCCCCAGCTTTTACTTTCTAACCCCCTTATTCACAAACAAAATTTTTATTATATAAATTGTTTAAAGATTAGATTTTGTATGGAAATTTTGTTTTATAAACCTTTTATAAAATAAAAATGTTGTTTGTGAATATCGTTAGAGATTCAACTAAGTTACTAACTTATAGGTACTTAAAGCTACAAAAGATCGTCTCTTGCTCTACTCGGATTCACCTTTCAGAAAAATAGTATCACTTCCCCAAGAAATTCTTATAAAAAGAATAAATGGTTTCGAAAATGATTTAAAAAAGTTTGGATGGTGAATAGTCGCGAAATTGGGAAATTATTGGTGCATTGTGAACGTCGCACAGTGGTATAAAAATAAAAAAGAGGGAATAATTCTGTAACTTCTTAACGGTTTGTCCGATTCTAATGAATAGGACACATCAGGTATGTAAAATTTTTAAAACGATCCCCTTTCATCGTCTGTGTTCCGATCGCAAAAGAAATGACAAAACATCGTCGTAGATATCAATTATTTCTTATAGCTAGATATTCGCATTTGAAAATATTTTTTTTGAAATCAGCGGTTCCAACTATTTCCCGATTTTCTTTGGTTCTATTTTAGTCGCTTAACAACAAATTTATATATCGAACAGTGAAATAATTTTTAAAGATCATGACTGAATCCAAAGCATTTTAATTTAGAAAATCAAAAATTTAAACTCGTCAATACTTCCTCGTTTGTGAAATTTCAATAAAATCGGACAGATCGTTTGGAACTTACAGAATTATTTCCCTCTTTTTTATTTATATACCACTGTGCGTCATCTAAAAGTTTAATATGTGTAACATTTACTTACGATTAGTGGTCTCCGCAAAAGATTTAAACTTTGATTTAAGTAGTGACCAACAGAATACACCATTAAAAACGAAACTGATGGAAACAACGAATTCATTAAAACGTGATTAGTTTGAAGTTGAAGAAGCGTTTTGCAAAGTCCAAATACTTGTTCATCATTTGTTAATACCAGAGCATCCCCTAACAATTTGCCGGATTCAGTATTCCAATTAACTTCGTTACCACGATAACAAACGCCAGAATTTTTAATATCTTCAACATTACCAATAGCATAGTTAAAGGGAATTCCCATAATTGCACCAAACTTCGTTTTTGTGGATCCTGGAATATTAAAATATCTTCACGTGAATATAAAACTTAAATATGGGCCTAAAAGTTAAGAGCCTATTAGTACCAGTACAGTTGTCCTTAGTCTTAAATTGAACGGTCGTGTTTATATTTATTTTCACATTTATTTCATATATTTAACATCTGTGGGTTTAAATAAAACAAATTTTTTAAAAATTTTCATAGCGGATAGACACCTAAGAAACAAGTATGAAATTATAGTCGGCCGACCATATAATACCCTACATCTGTTACAAAAATAAAATGTGATTGAGTTTTCATAATAAAGCATTTTAGTTGAATTGTACCTTGCCTTGAATTATACTTAAGCCATTTATTGTTGAACAAAGTTGTGGACATTGAAGTCAAATTTTGAAGGGGGATTTGTAAAGAGGATATTCATGAAAGTCATCAGCTTTTTGTCGAGATACGAGTATATTAAACATAATTATGAACTTAAAATCCCTATTCGTCGGGTTCAGTTGTATGCGGTCTAGGTGAAATAATGGACAGAAGTTAACCATTTTCAATAGGCTTCGTCTCCGTTACCATAGAAGATCATGTGCCAAATTTCATTGAATTGTCTTCAAAATTGCGACCTGTAGTTTGATTAAAAAGTTTACAACCCCTATTCGGGGGTTCAGTTGTATGGGGGCTAGGTGAAATAATGGACCGATCTTAACCATTTTCAATAGGTTTCGTCCCTGGGGCAATAGAAGATCATGTGCCAAATTTCATTGAATTATCTTCAAAATTGCGATTATAAGGTTTACATGGACGGACGGACGGACATAGCTAAATCGACTCAGAAAATGATTCTAAGCTGATTGGTATACTTTAAGGGTATAGGACTAATATTATTGTGCGTTACAAACTTCAGCATAAACCCACTAAAAAGTAAAAAAAGAAAAAGTTCCAAATCAAGGCATTGCGAGTTTAATTCCATATTTATCTGTTTAATATTAAAAAAGATTCAGATAGTACCAGTTGAAGAATAAAAAAGTGCCAAAAAGTTTACTCTTATAAATTCCATCAGGATCCTATATAAATGATTTTAAGTTTCTAAGTTCAATAAATCATAAACTCCAAAAAGTACCAGAAATTTCCCTTTTATAAATTGTCACTCAATCAGTATGCTGCGTGTTTAATTTCGCGTTTCTAGGTTCAATATTATAAAATATTCAAAAAGCACCCATTGAAGAGCAAAATGTACTGTAGCATGGCTAAGGAAGTATTAAAAGCAGGGACTGTAACCATTTTGAGTTTTATTAAAAACCATTACTTTATAATGGTTATTTTCTAAGCTTTTTTTGTTCGGAGAATAACAGCTATTTTGACAGCTTTTTCACTCAGAAAATAAAACGTATTTTTATTTTTTGCTCAGAAAATAATAGTTATTATGTGATTTTTATATTTTGTTCACAAAATAACAGTTATTTTCAGATAAAATAAAAATAAATTATTTTCAGATAAAATAAAAAATAGAAAATAATAATTATTTGTTGAGTTTTATTTCTTTGCTTATAAAATATTTTTTTTTTTTTTTTTTTGAAATTTGATAATATAAAGATGTATTTAGTGCAAGATATATGATTCCTTATGGTACTTTTTCATTAAACAACTGTTAAAGTTTGAAATTTATATAATATTTATGAAATTTATATTTTATGTTACTATTTAAAATATCATGAACCGGTCGGTATATCGTTTGAAAGAGCTTTGAAATACCTTTTCATTGATATATAATATGACCCTATTTATTAACCCATTAAGTCCCAATCACACAAAAGGTATTTTTTATATTGATTTTTTTAATAAAATTTTTTTGATAAATTACGATATACATATGTTCCGGATCGGTTCATGAATATGGAAGATATTGATAATATATTTAAAAACTTAAAAGTTCTATAACTTCAAAACTAAAAATTTGCTGACCAAAGGACCTATATAGCAAATTATTGAATTAAAAGGTCTCCAAAATGTTCAGATGAATATTTAAGTTCTTCCTCCAAAATGTGAAGAATTTAGTTCCATTAGTTTCCCAGATAAACGGATTTTTGTATTTAATTAATTCCTGTATGCCTGGAATAGGTTATAGGCTTTTTATTTTGAAATTCCAAGTGGGCGAGGAGCCACGCACATATTATGAAAATATTAAATCCGTATATTTGAGATAATATAACAGTTAGAGCCCTCAAGTTTTGTCAGAGCCACTTTAGTGTCAATATGATAATTTAGGACAAAAAGTAGGCGACTATATATATAAATATATAATTTAAATACAAAAATTCGTTTATCTTGCAAACTACATATTAACATTTAGAAACATTTAGAATTTTAAAATTTTGCACGACTATCTTTAACATCCATTTAAAAATTTTGGGTAATAAATTGGCGGACCCATGATGGGAGCGGCACCTCCCATATTAATTAAATACAAAAATCCGTTTATCTGGGAAACTAATGGAACAAAATTCTTCAAATTTTGGACGAAGAACTTAAATATTCATCTGAAGGTCTCCAAGATACCTTTTAATTCTATGATTTGCTATATATGTCCTTTTGTCAGCAAATTTTTAGTTTTGAAGTTATAGATCTTTTAAGTTTTTAAATATATTATCAATATCTTCCATATTCATGAACCGATCCGGAAAATATGTATATCGTAATTTATCAAAAAAATGTTATCAAAAAAATCAATATAAAAAATACCTTAATAAATAGGGTCCTAATATATATCGAAAGCTCTTTCAAACGATATACCGACCGGTTCATGAATAGGGATAATATTGATATTTTAAATAATAACATAAAAGGTCTATAACTTCAAAACTAAAAATTTGCTGTCTAAAGGGCATATATGTATAACAAATCATAGAATTAAAAGGTCTATAAGTAGTAAATATTTTTTCAAAATTGGAGAGTTATACATAATGTAAATATAAACCGAAATTTCAAAAGTACTTTCTGAAGAAGAAAGTAGCTCTACATGCTTAATTTCTTGCGTATAGGTTTAATATTATAGAAAATTCCAAAAGTACCTTTTGAAGAACGAAAAAGTACTTGGTATATGTGCAATTTCATATTTTTATGTTAAATATACCTAACTTTCAAAAAGTACCAACTGTAGAATGAAAAAGTTCCATAAAGTTTACTCATATAGAAATGAATTTACTTAGGACCCTATATATTGAATTTCATATTTTTATATTAAATATTATATACATTTCAAAATTTACCAGTTATTTAATGAAAAAGTATCATAAGGAATCATATATCTTGCACTAAATATCTTAGTTTTCTCTTATATTATCAAAATTCCAAAAATTATTTTTATTTTATAAGCAAAAAAAAATAAATAAATAAAACCCAACAAATTATTATTTTCTAAATGAAAAATAAACAAAATATAAAAATCATATAATAACTATTATTTTCTGACGGAAAAAATTCAACTCTCACAATAACTGTTATTCTCTGAACAAAAAATAACACTCAGAAAACAATCATTATTTGTTAAGTTTTTTAATAAAATTTTTTTATCTAGAAAATTTATCAATAATAATTATTTGCAATCCCTGATTAAAAGTTATATTTTTATTTATTTTTTTTTATTGTGCGTATCATACGCTCTCTTAGTGCCTGTATCGAATTTATCGCTCAAGGCAAAACAGGTACTTTTAAGAATCGTAAATTTTAGATATTTAGTCATAAAAGAAATATAACTAAGTAACAACTGAATTGAAAAAATACTATGCACTTCATCTGCACGGTCAGTAGGCGTTAACCGTCATTTGACATTTTTTAAGAGTAAAACCACAACAAACAAATAAATGTAAACTAAAATATATAATATTACTAAAATGTTTTTTAAAGAAATGGAAAACTATAATAGGTAAAAGAAAATATTTTCTTAATAATAATAAGATTTTTTAAGGTCAATTAAAATGGATAGGAAGTATATTAGTGACAGAGGTAGAAAATAAATGGAATGGCATCACCAAACATTTGAATATCATTGTTGAGTATGAGCACTTTTAGCTGAGGGGACATACCGCAGCGTTCTCAATTCTCCTTTAAATGCCCTTCGTAAAATAATGAACGTTTAAATGGAGACTCAAAAGGCGTGCGACAGTTTTTTGTTAGTGTTGCCATATTTGTGGTTCTTAAACAATGTTTCTACTATTTTGTTTAACAATAAATATGTGTGTATTTAAAATATTTGTTAATTAAATATTGTGTTAAATATGTTTAACAAATATACTTTAATAATTTATAAAAATTTGGCGAAATAACGCCCAATTGATTATTAAAATATGAGTTTAACTGAGAAATATTGTTATTATATCTTATCTATATATATAAAAATGAATGTGTGTTTGTTTGTATGTTTGAACGTTTTAGACTACTAAACAGCAGAACCGATTTTCTTCAAATCTTCACAGCGTATTCCTGCATGTCTGGAATAGGTAAATGGGCTACTTTTTATTTTGAAATTCCAAGTGGGCGGGGAGCCATGCCCATATTAAGAAAATATTAAGTCCGTATATTTGAGATAATATAACAGTTAGTGTCCTCAAATTTTGTCGGAGCCACTTTAGTGTCAATATGATTATTTAGGACAAAAAGTAGGCTGACTAGTATTAGGGGGCGTGGCAGAAACTTGAAGCCCTCATATGAATTAAATAGAAAAATTCGTATATCTGAGAAAATATTAGAGCTAGAATCTTAAAATTTTACTTGAAGAATTTTGACATCCATCTGAACATTAAGAGTATAAAGGGCGGACTTTCAATGGGGAACTTTTCACCTCCCATATGAATTAAATATAAAATTTCGTTTATCTGGGAAGCTAATAGAAATTGATTCTTAAAATTATTGTAATATTCATCTGAACATTTTGGGGATAAAGTGCGAGCTTTCATCTGGGGAGCTTGAAGCTCCCACTGAGAAACTATTAGAGCTAGAATCTTCAAATTTTACATGAAGAACTTTGACATTCATGGGAACATTTAGAGAATAACGGGCGGACTTTCAATGAGTGGCTTGGCACCACATATATGAATTAATTACAAAATTTCGTGTATCTTGGAAACTCTTATATTCTTAAAATTTTTCATAGATAGATAGAAATTGGCGATAGATAAAAACAGGCGAACTTGCTATAATTTGCTTGACATCTCTCATATGTAACATATTATAAATCTGGAAAACTATTGTAGTTAGAATCTTCAAAATCGTTAAGTGGGTTTTTTATTTATACATATTGCTTTTAGGGTAGCAAAGCACACTGGGTATAGCTAGTATATAAAAATAACTAAAATTTAACAAGCATATGTTTAAAATGTTTATTATTTTTGGATTAAATGAAATGTAAATAAAATTAAAAATATTTCAAGTGACAACACTGATTTATGCATCAGAGTGATCGCACACGATCTTAAATTTTTTTATCTACCATACCAGAGACTGCAGGGTCTGGGTATTTTTCTACTCACTTCGGCATATATGGGTTCTAAAATTTATGTTTTTTTTTTGAATTAGCTACTGAGTAAAAGGCAGTATAAAACTCACTTTTTCGATGTTTTGATGAATATGTGAAATATTTTTTTAATATTTGGCTATCATATTAGTGGTGAAAAGTTGAAACCACATATGTAAGATATTTTTTTAACATTAAATAAAAGTGTAAAGTGACATAGTGCTAAATCATTATCCTGCATTAAAAAACTTGTTAGTTGTGTTATAATAACCATTCACCATCGATAAAAAGTCTTGTGACTTAACCATTTATGGTTATAGTAAAAAAATGTAATAAATCAGTAGAAAATATAGCGAAAATTTATCGACATTTTAATGTTTCATTAGTTATGGGCAAGTAGATGAAGAATATACTGACTTAAACCACAGGTAGATTGATATTGGCCGTCATACGCAGAAAAAATTAATTTTAAAAAATTTTCAATTAAACGATTAATCAAAAATTTTAAAAGGGTTCAATTCATTTTGTATTTGATTCATAAAAATGTATAATCAAATACGTATTTAACAACAACAAAAATAGAAAAAATAAAAATTTTGTGTACGAAATCAATTATAAGTAGTAATTGAATATACAATTTTTGTTATAGGTTGAACTTCAAAAAATAAAATAATTGAAAACGAGGTTTTGGTAATTGAAATCGTTTTTCAGTTTTTTCTGTGTATAAGGTTGATACTGTTAGAAAATATTATTTATGATTCAAATAACTAAAGAAACGACTGAAATTTAATGTATTAATAAGATCTAACGTTGTATCTTGGTCGTTGGCAATAATATAGAATATCCTTTTTATACCTTACACCACAATGGGGAGGATATTAATGTTATTAAAGAGAAAGTCTAGGAAACTTTATATAGAAAATACGTATTGTAAAGAATTTCTGCTCCACTCGTTAAAACCTAGTAACAATTTCATAAAATCGTATTATTGGTTTTCCAAATGTATAACAAATGGAGGAGTAATGGAGAATTTTCAACTTTTATTGACAAGAAAAACTGCATAAACGGACATACCCAAAGGAAAGAAAAGTTTAAAGATTCCACAGCAGTTTGGTACGGTCTCTACGTAACCCGTAAAATACAGTAGTTTCACTATTATCTAAACAACTGGTGACTAAAATAATTAGTCACCTAACTGATTTTGTGACAAGTGGTAATCCGAAAGTAGTAGATTGATAGTTTCAGAATGCCACCTCTAACTTTTCGGTCTAAAAACGCCTAAAAATTTATAACTGACATTGTTTCAACATAAGATAAATGTGGTAATCGTCATCAGTATAAAATTGCAATTTACTGAGTAGTTGATATTTAAGAGATTTTTCTTAAAAGACAACTGTATTGTAACACATTTCACAAAATCTTCCAATGCTGTCACAAAATCGTTAATTTACTGAGCAGTTGATTTTAGGACATTTTTCTAAAAAGTCAACTGTATAGTGAAATATTAAAATATGAAATATCTAAAATGTCAACCGAAACAGTCTTACAATCAGTTACCCATTTAACAAAAAATTCAAGGATTTCACAAAATCTCTATAAAAAGTAAAAATATCCTGCAAATTTCTAAAAAGTCAACTGAATAGTAAATATTTCACAAAATCCTTAATTTACTGAGCAGTTGATTTTAGGACATTTTTCTAAAAAGTCAACTGTATAGTGAAATATTAAAAAAAAAAATATTGCAATTTACTGAGTAGTTGATATTTAAGAGATTTTTCTTAAAAGTCAACTTTATTGTGACACATTTCACAAAATCTTCCAATGCTGTCAACGATTTTTGCTAGAAAGTCAACTGTGAAATATTTCACAAAATATTGTAATTTACTGAGCATTTGATTTTTAGGACATTTTTCTAATTTTGTCAACGATTTTGTCTAGAAAGTCACCCAAATAGTGAAATATTTCACAAAATCTTGCAATTTACTGAACAGTTGTTTTTCTAGAAACATTCTTACATTCAGTTATAAATTTAAAAACATGCAATGATTTCACAAAATCTATATAAAAAGTAGAAATATCTAGCAAATTTCTAAAAATCAAATGAATAGTGAAATATTTCACAAAAGTATAAATATCATGAAATTTACTGAGCAATTGTTTTTCTAGAAATGCAAATGTTTTACAAAATCTCTATAAAAAGTAGAAATATGTTGCAAATTTCTAAAAAGTCAACTAAATTGTGAAATATTTCACAAAATATCTATAAAAAGTAGTAATATCTTGCAAATTTCTAAAAAGTCAACTGAATAGTGGAATATTTCACAAACTGATTAGTAAAAATTCACAAAACTTGTAAACAAAAAATTCAATGATTTCGCAAAATATCTATAAAAAGCAGAAATATCTTGCAAATGTGTAAAATGTCAATTGAATGAAATGTCTATAGCAAATTTCTAAAAAGTCAACTGAATAGTAAAATATTTTACAAACTGATTAGTAAAAATTCACAAAACTTGCAATTTAGTGAGCAGTTGATTTTTAGGACATTTTTCCAAAAACTGTATTGTGACATATTTCACAAAATCTTCCAATGTTGTCAACGATTTTTGCTAGAAGTCAACTGAATAGTATAATACTTCACAAAATATTGTAATTTACTGAGCAGTTGATATTTAGGACATTTTTGTATTTTGCAATGTACTATTTTTTCAAAAAAAGTAGAAATATCTTGAAAATATCTAAAATGTCAACCCAATATTGTAAAAGTTCATAAAATCTTGCAAATAGTGAAATATTTCACAAAACTTGCACAAATAGCAGTAGAAATATCTTGCAATTTACTGAACAATTGATTTTCTAGAAACAGTTGATTTTCTAGAAATGCAAGGATTTTACAAAATCTCTATAAAAAGTAGAAATATATTGCAAATTTCTAAAAAGTCAAGTGAATAGTGAAATATTTCCCAAAAGTAGAAATATATTGTAAATTTCTAAAATGTCAACTAATTGGTGAAATTTATAAAAAGTAGAAATATTTTGCAATTTTCTAAAAAGTCAACTGAATAGTGAAATATTTCACATAATCTTGTAATTTACTGAATAGCTGATTTTTAGAACATGTTTTTAATTTCGTCAATGATTTTTTCTAGAAAGTCAATTTTCTAGAAACATTCTTACATTCAGTTACAAATTGAAAAAAATGAAAAGATTTCACAAAATCTATATAAAAAGTAGAAATATCTTACAAATTCTAAAAAATCAACTGAATATTAAAAAAATTTCACAAAATCTTGTAATTTACTGAGCAATTGATTTTCAGGACATTTTTCTAAAAAGTCAACTGTATAGAAATATTTTACAAAATCTTCTATTGTTATCAACGATTTTTGCTAGAAAGTCAACTGTGAAATATTTCACAAAATCTTGTAATATACTGAGCATTTGATTTTTAGGACATTTTTCTAATTTTGTCAACGATTTTGTCTAGAAAGTCACCCAAATAGTGAAATATTTCACAAAATCTAGCAATTTATTGAACAGTTGATTTTCTAGAAACATTGTCACATTCAGTTATAAATTTAAAAACATGCAATTTCACAAAATTTATATAAAAAGTAGAAATATCTAGCAAATTTCTAAAAATTCAACTGTATAGTGAAATATTTCACAAAAGTAGAAATATCTTGCAAATTTCTAAAAAGTCAACTGAATAGTAAAATATTTCACAAACTTGATATAAAATTCACAAAACTTGTAAACAAAAAATTCAAAGATTTCGCAAAATATCTATAAAAAGTAGAAATATCTTGCAGATGTGTAAAAAGGCATCAATATGGTTGAAAAAATGTTAGTTATGTTGTATTAACCTTTCAGCATCTAAATATTTTATATAGTTACATATTCTAATTCCCTATAATGTTTTTATTAGGATTTTTTAATAAAAAATAAATTCATATCTCATACGTTTTAGAACCCACATATGCCGAAGTGGGTATTTTTATACCCAATCCACAAAATCGTACTTGTAACTTTGGAAAGTGGACCGAATCACTTAGTTATTTTTTGTATTAGTAGAGGACATCCAAGATTACTAGACACTAGGTGGGCATTCGGAACTTCCTCTCCCCCTATTTTCTATACCCATTTATTTTTGAAATTTGTGATTTTGTAAAATTGCTCAATTTTGGCAAATTAGTTCCCCACCAAGGAATCGCCTAATATTACCGAAAAAATTATTTTCAATATTTCGATGCTTACTTTATCTATCCCAGAAAGAAGATTTTTGCTATCGATCACCTCGAATTTTCTAGAATTTTTCAAAAATAGCTCTATTTTTGGGTATTTTTCTACCCATTCGGCGAGAATGGGTTAATTATGTTGCTGACGCATTATCGCGTATTAATGACATAAAGAAATAAACAATGAAAATATCAATGTATACAAAATAAACACATGATCAATAATAAGTAAGAATAAACAAAGGGCATTTAGAAAACGAAAAGCTCAATATATTATGAATTCTGACGTCAGAAAATATTTCAAGTTAAAGATTGTCCCACAAAAATTTTATATTAAACGTGGTAGTCCGATTTGAATGAAATTTTTCATGTGAAGAGAGGATGTGTTGTCGATTCTTGGACCTCATGGGTCTACCGGGGGAGGTCCCTAAAATAAGACACCTCGGGTATGTACAATTCTTAAAACGATCCTATTTCTTCTATTGTGGTCCGATTTCAAAAAAATATATATATGAAATCTGCTCGATTACTATAAAAAACCATTCGCATTTGAAAATTAAATTTTTAACTTTTTGCCTACCATTGTGGAGTTTGCTAACTTTGGTTCCAAATATTTCTCGATTATCCCCAGTTTTTTTGTTCAATTAACAACAAATGTGTTTATTAAATAAAAAAAGGATTATATAAAAATCGGGACTGAGTCAAATAAAAATTGCGATTTTTGCAATTTTTTTTTTTTTTGGGAAAAGTTTAAAGTTGTCTTTTTTTCTATACCACTGTGCAACGGGAAATTTTACTTAGGACAATTTTCCCGTTGACAAAAGCGATTGGTATAAATGACTCAAGAATTTCACTTATTGTTTTATTACTACACCTACTATTTTTGGTAAGCTTCCTAATAGATTTGAACAATTTAATGTGGACTTTAATAGGACCTTTATATAATTCTAGCTTACCCAGGGTGCTTTGCTACACTAAAAACCATATTCCCAGATATACGACTTTCATTATTTAATTTGTTCTAGTTCACATAGATGTCAAGTTTTTCGTGCAAAATTTGATGATTCTATCTCTAATAGTTTCCCAGATATATCCACTTCCGAAAATCACTTAAACGCATATGTTTCATTGATAAATAAAGCTATCGGTATAAATTTCAACTTGAATATGTTTTGTGTACATATAAATAATAAACCAATTTTGCCCCGGATCGGTCCATTATTGGTCATAGCTCCCATATAAGGACCTCGTCCGAAAATCATTTAAACTCACATAGGGTAGAAGGGGGACCATACGCCACTTTTTTTTTTTTTTGAGGCGGCCTCAAATTAAAACAACAATACATATTCTTTATTCTTTTCTTCTCGGGGGAGTTTTCCAGATTTTTCCTACCGAGCGCGTCCCCGGGTGGCGGATAGGGGGTGGTGATGGACCATCTGTCCTCTCCCAGCTTTAATTTCACTTAAGCTGAGGGAGGGCAGATTGTCCACCACCTGGGAATATTATATTCCCCGCGGACCAAAAAACTGGAAAAAAAAAACAAATATGGAAAATAAAAATAAAAAGATAAAAGTTACGGTGCAGGGCCTAAATAACCCAGTACCGGCGGCAAGTGTTGATCTACTCGCGAGTCACGTGTCGTCGTCATCCTGCAATCGTGAGCAGAATACTACTACGGAGGTGGGTACCTTGGCCTCCGTGGCGGACAATGCGTCAAGTGTACAGCATGCCGCTGGCAAAAATATAGGGGTGAAAGAGAAGGATGTACTCGGAGAGAGCTCTAAGCTACCTCAGCCTTTAAATATAGGCGAGGGTTCCGACTCTGAATCCTCAGATGATAATAATAATAATACCATTATAGCAAATCCCAAAAAGGATGAAGTAGAGCAAATGGTGAAAGAGGTGAGTGATAGCATAGCTAAACTACCTATTACTAAGAAAAGACTTTCTGGAGCACAGAGGAGGAAGTTGAAAAAGATGCTTCAGGAAATCATAGTTAGTCAATCCCACGACACTCCAAAGGAAAAATCGGACTCTCTCACAAGATCTGAGGCAAAAAGGATCAGGTCTCCCGAGGAGTTGACAACTGAGAATAAACCTAAGAAGAAAAAGAGCTCCCCGTCTTCTAATACACAGTCGAAGCCAAGCCATACTTCACTCAAAGGAATCTCAAGTGAGAATCCTGCGAGTAAGGGTGACAACGCTAAGCCAGATATTCCGAAGACGAACACGTCGGCGAAATCAACCTCGAAGGTAAGGGAATCTCAAAAGAAGCCCCGAAAAACGAGGAAGGAGAAGCTAGACGGAGGAAAAGGAAAAGAGCCGCCATCTTACGCCAAAGTTGCCAGAAGTAGACACCGGGACGATCTCTGCTATGCAGTTTACGATGCCGGTAATCCGACAGGCAAAATTCCAATAGACCAACAGAGTAAAATAGAAGACCTGGTCAACAATAAGATAGTGGACCATGCAATCGCTTCAAAGGGCAAACAACCAATAGAGAGCGAGAGCTGCGAGTTCAGCATGGGCGTGATGTTGATGAGGTTGGCATCTCACCAATGTGTTAGCACCCTAAAGAACTTGGTGGAAAGTATCCCTCCTCCCTGGGACGGCGCTAGGCTGGGACTGGCAAAGAAGAGCGAGCTTCCGGTGCTCCTAAAGTCCACTGTCTACATAAAAGGATGGGGCAGTAAACTGGCTAATGAACGTATACTGGAAATTCTTGGAGGTCAAAATGCTGAGCTGGCCGTGGAAAAATGGGATGTCTTTTACAGGAAAGAAGAACCTGAGGGAACTTTATTTGTAATAGGTATCGACCAGAAATCCATGGCTAGTCTTGCCAAGAATAAAGGTAGGGCTTACTTCGCCTCTAAATCTGTCATATTCAAAATTGGGAAGGTGCCGATTGGAAGGGCTGTTACAACAAGCCTCGAAAAGGACACTAAAAAACCTAAGACCACAGCATCAGTATCCACTACTGATAACGTTGAGGAGTCAAATCCTAAAATCGAGGAATTTACCATTAACTCGCCAGAAGAAAGTGTAGTTGCCCTTTCCAAAATTGGGAAGGCGCCGATTGAAAGGGCTGTCAAAACCGGCCCCGACAAGGACACTAAAACACCTAAGACAGTACCCAAAGCATCATTAGCAAGTACTAGCAATGTTGAGGAGTCAAATCCTAAAAGCGAGGAGGAAATCACTCACCCGCCAGAAGACAGAACAGCAATGCTCTCCAGAATTGGGAATGTGTCTATTAAAAACACTGCTATTCCTATGCCTGATAAGGACACCGCAGTGCCATCAACAGTACTCACTGCATTAATAGCCACTTCAGGCTATCCGGAGGAGTCAAATCCAAAGAGCGAGGAGGTGACCACCAACTCGCTGGAAGACAGTTTAATGGATGACCATGATTGAGGTTATCCAAATAAACCTCCATCGGAGCGAGACAGCTACCAACGCTCTGATGGCTAAAATCAACACAGGTAAAATACATATAGCTTTAATCCAGGAACCTTGGACGATTCGCAACAAGGTTTCTGGATTAAATCACGTAAATTTCCAACTTTTCTACGCTGATACAGGATCTCGCCCGAGAACATGTATCTTCTGTCACAAGAACTTATGTTTTCTCCTCTCAACAGGATTATCAACATCGGATGCAACGGTGCTGAAGCATGGTCGTGGCAACATATTCCTTGCATCTGTTTACCTGCCTTTCGATTCTCCGACACTACCACCAACGTCGGATCTGATGAAACTGGTTGAAGAGGCACAAAGAAAAAATAAGTAAATTGTAATAGGTTGTGATGCCAACTCGCACCATGTAGCTTGGGGTAGTACAAACACCAATCGCAGGGGACAAGCCCTCATGGATTTCTTTAATACTAAAGACTTGATAACATTGAACTTAGGTAATAAAGCTACCTTCGTCAATAGAATCAGAGAAGAAGTATTAGATATAACTATATGTTCAGAAGAGCTTATAAACGAAATTCAGGATTGGAGAGTTTCGGACGAGCACTCCTTTTCTGATCATCGGTATATAAGATTCAAAATACTAAGGCCACCACCAAAGCCGATAAAGTTTCGGAATAAGTCTAAAACTAATTGGACAATGTTCGGCACCGTACTAAAGAACCGTTTAGGTCAGGACACGTTTCAATGTCGAAATAAAGAGGATATAGATGCCAAAGTGGAAACGTTCACAAGTGCCCTGGTTGAATCGTTCGAGGACAGCTGCCCTCTGCGAGAGCGGAGATCTGCCCAGGAAAAACCCTGGGTAACTGGGGAGATCCGGAACCTTGGGAAGACTCTTCGCAAACTATTTAACCGGACACGGCGTAAAAAGACCGCAGTATACTGGGATGAGTATCGTAATAAACTTGGTGAATATAAGAAAATCGTACGAAAAGCCAAACGAGACTCCTGGAAACTTTTCTGTGAACAGGTAGATAGCGTAAATGACGCATCGAAGATAAAAAAAATTCCTATCCAAAACTCATGTCCAACCGGAATCTCTGATCGATGACACGGGCAGGAGGCTTGAGGATATGGAGGAGACAATGAAACTCCTAATGGATTCTCATTTCCCACCCGGTATATCGAATAACATAGATGAACCGATATTGGAGGAAGGGGAGGGTAACACGGAAATAGTTATTACAACTGACATGGTTAAAGGGGCAATCAAGAGCTTTGCTCCCTATAAAGCTGCAGGGCCGGATGGAATTTTCCCGGCACTTTTGCAGATGGAGGCGGGACTGGTTTCCGTACATCTGTCACAGATATTCACTGCATGCTTAAAATTGGCATATACCCCAGTTAAATGGCAGGATGCAAGGGTAATATTTATACCCAAACCAGGAAAACCTAGCTATGCGACACCTAAGTCCTATCGACCGATAAGTCTTACGTCCTTCCTACTTAAAACCTTGGAACGGATAGTCGATAGCATGGTTAAAAGCAGCATACCATACAATGACCTTAAATATAAGCAGCATGCTTATGTAAAGGGACGATCGGTGGAAACCGCTTTAAATGAAGTTGTCCACTACATAGGTGAATCTTTCGATAGCAAACTGTATACACTGGCAGTATGCATTGACATCGAAGGCGCTTTCAATAACGTGCACACTGATACCCTTATCCAATCCCTAGACCAGTTTTATGTTGACCGGGTGCTCCGTAACTGGATCAAATACATGCTAAGTAACAGATGGATAAGCTGCGAGATGTACGATATAACTATCAGGAAAAAGGTATTTCGCGGTATACCACAGGGTGGCATTTTGTCACCTTTACTCTGGGTCACCACGATTAATAGCCTCCTAAGGAGCCTAACCGAGAAAGGACTTAGACCTGTCTGCTATGCAGACGATGTCGTAATACTTTTAAAGGGAAAGGATCCAAATTACTTGTGTAGAAGAGCTGAGGAGGCTCTGAATACGGCCTTAAGCTGGGCTCAACCGAGAGGCCTCAATGTTAACCCGGCGAAGACGGAAATCTGTCTTTTCACAAGAAAGACAAAAATTTCTACATATACTGAACCTTGCTTCTTGGGCAAGAAGATACCGGTGACAGACAAAGTTAAGTACTTAGGTGTAATACTTGACCGGAAATTAAAATGGAGACACCACATAGAGGATAGGATCAACAAGGCACATCGGTGTAGGAGAACCATAGGCATGAAATGGGGTCTTAGTCCTACTATGACAAATTGGCTTTATAAAAGTGTAATTAGACCAATTCTAGCTTATGCTTCAATATTCTGGTGGACTGCTTTGGACAAAAAGTGTAATATCAAACTACTACAGGGAGTTCAGCGTACATGCTGCTTGGGTATAAGTGGTGCCATGTGTACTACTTCAACCAAGGCTCTGGAAACGTTGCTAGATATTCCACCCATTGAAACATATATAAGATATGAGGCGGCGCTTACAGCCGAACGGCTCTTTACTTTAGGCGAACTGGCCAAAAACGGTTATAGGACACGTCATCAATGTATACTGGACACATTGGAAGGTTATACACATTCATCGGACGTGCCTGATCGCATACCAGACACTGAATATGTCGGAAACTTTGAAACGCTAATCCCAGATAGAATGTCTTGGTCAAGCGGAACATTAGAGCAAATACCAGTAGGAATCCGTTGCTACACGGATGGCTCTAAATTAGGGGACAAAGTGGGTCTGGGGTTCTATATTGAAGACCCAGAAACAGAAATATACCACCGTTTACCTAATCATAACACAAGCTTCCAGGCAGAAGTACAAGCAATAACGGAATGTGTAAATTGGATTAGAATAAATATGGCGCCCACAGGGCTTAATATATTTACCGACAGCCAGAAGGCAATTTGTGCGATATCAGGTGATAGAATTAAATCTAAGACCGTATTGGATTGTAAGAAAGCTTTAACTGAATACTCTCCCAGAGGTAAAGTTCACATCATATGGGTACCAGGCCACTCGGGAGTAATCGGCAACGAAAGGGCGAATGTAATAGCCTTAAAGCGAAGGGAGCTCGATGTAGTTAACCTGACAAACGCAAAACCATTCGACGCAACAAAAGCTGAATTAAAAATATGGATGAGAGAATCCCATAAGGCCTCTTGGAATAATGAAACGGTGGGTAGAACCACAAAGATTCTATGGGGTGACCCTGATGAGAGCAAGACGAGAAATCTTCTCAAAATGAGCAAGTCTGAGGTTAGTATGATGGTACGTATTCTCAGTGGACACACAGGATTACGAGCACATCTATACAAAATTGGACGTGCGAATTCAGACGAATGTAGAGCATGTGGAGAGGACAGTGAAACTCTGGAGCACTTTCTTTGCCATTGTCAGGCATTCGTCGAAGTTAGATCCAAGTATCTTGGAAGTGATGTTATTCCGGAAATAACATTCTTAACCAACACCGATTGGAAGATTCTTAGGAATTACGTCCAGGAAACTGAGTTTCTGAACATGGAAAAATAATACATTCAGTGAACAATTTTTTTTTTTTTTTTTCTTGAATTGGAGCGCACAACAGGCCCGATAGTGGCCTAGGTGTATTTCTTCGGATTTGATGTAGTATACATCCTCCTATCAACCTAACCTAACCTAACCTATTCTTTTCTTGGTTCGGATACTTAGATATGTTGGCTTTAGTTTTATCCCTTTCAATCTTTCCTAAGTCATCCTAATGTACATATTTTTTTAACTTTTCTGAACTGACCAAAAACGGCGATACCGCCCCATCCATGGGGTAAATACGCCAAGAGGATGGGGCAGATTTGTCATTAGTAAAATCAACCAAAAAATTTAAAAAATAAAAACTTATTTCGCTGTTTTATATTTTAATTCATTTAACAAAGTATAATAAACCAGATATTTATTGTTTATTTCACATAACTTAACAAAAAAAAATAAAACAAATTATTATTGATTTTTTCTATATTTTAACCAAATTTTGTTCTACATCACAAGCATTACATATATTTGGCGCATGTGCCCCACGGGCAGTTCTGGGGTTTAGTTTCAATTTTTTTCGGGCTTCAAATTATATTATCGAAAATATTATTATGTCTTATTGTTCACTATTATTGACGTTCTAATACTGACCAATATATTTTTTCTATCACAAAAACTAAAAAAGTTAGCACAAAAAGTTCACACAGTGAAATATTTTCACAGCCCTTTGAAAAACAATTAATCATGTCTGCCTCCCATCATATGTAAAGTCAATCTTTCAAACTTTCAGGGATGATAGAAAATCGATAAACGAAAATAAAATTTGATAATGCGATAAAATCGATTACTTGGTTTTCAAGTTATTCGCTTTGGCAGATGTGCCTCTATGGCGAATGATCCCCCTTCTACCCTATTTTATTGTCAAATAAAGCTATCTTCATAAAATTCGACACAAATATGTTTTGTGTACATACATATGAATCACTCTACGAAATTTTTCTGGAGAGGCCCGAAATTGGTCATAGCTTCTATATAAAGTCCACTTCCGAAAATCACTTGAACGCACATATTTTATCAATTAATAAATCTATTGGAGTAATATTCGACTTGATTTTTTTTATTATTATTTTTTCATTATACGAAATTTGTTCTTGATCGGTCCATAATTGGTCACAAATCCCATATAAGGATCATTTCCGAAAATTACTTATACTCATCGGGATAAAATGCGACATAAATGTGTATTTTGTATATATAAATCGTTATACGGAATTTTACTTCTGAAAATCACTTAATACCAATTAACTCATTATTAAATTATTATATCCAGATAAAATTCGAGATAGTTAAATGGGTTTTAATAAAAAGTAGCTTGCTGGTGGAGGGTATTTAAGATTCGGCACAGCCGAATATAGCACTCAAACTTGTTATAGTCTACAATAGGCGTATGGTACCTCCCATGTTCAGATGAATGGGAAAATTCTTTGTGCTAAATTTTAGGATTCTAGATTCAAATATTCAGATGTCAGAGTTGTTAGCGCAAACTTTAAGCTCCATTAGTTATCAATTATAAGTAGTAATTGAATATACAATTTTTGTTATAGGTTGAACTTCAAAAAATAAAATAATTGAAAACGAGGTTTTGGTAATTGAAATCGTTTTTCAGTTTTTTCTGTGTATAAGGTTGATACTGTTAGAAAATATTATTTATGATTCAAATAACTAAAGAAACGACTGAAATTTAATGTATTAATAAGATCTAACGTTGTATCTTGGTCGTTGACAATAATATAGAATATCCTTTTTATACCTTACACCACAATGGGGAGGATATTAATGTTATTATAGAGAAAGTCTAGGAAACTTTATATAGAAAATACGTATTGTAAAGAATTTCTGCTCCACTCGTTAAAACCTTAGTAACAATTTCATAAAATTGTATTATTGGTTTTCCAAATGTATAACAAATGGAGGAGTAATGGAGAATTTTCAACTTTTATTGACAAGAAAAACTGCATAAACGGACATACCCAAAGGAAAGAAAAGTTTAAAGATTCCACAGCAGTTTGGTACGGTCTCTACGTAACCCGTAAAATACAGTAGTTTCACTATTATCTAAACAACTGGTGACTAAAATAATTAGTCACCTAACTGATTTTGTGACAAGTGGTAATCCGAAAGTAGTAGATTGATAGTTTCAGAATGCCACCTCTAACTTTTGGGTCTAAAAACGCCTAAAAATTTATAACTGACATTGTTTCAACATAAGATAAATGTGGTAATCGTCATCAGTATAAAATTGCAATTTACTGAGTAGTTGATATTTAAGAGATTTTTCTTAAAAGACAACTGTATTGTGACACATTTCACAAAATCTTCAGAGTTGTTAGCGCAAACTTTAAGCTCCATTAGTTTCCCAAATAAACGATTTTTTGTATTTAATTCATATGGGAGGTACCACGCCCCCTGTTGCTAGTCCGCAAATTTTTTGTCCTAAGTATTCATTTTCATACTAAATTGGCTTCGAAAAATTAGAGGACTCTAGTTGTTATATTTTCTCAGATATACTAATTTAAGGTTTTCTTTATGTGGGAGGGGCCACGCCCCTCCACCAACATCTGTGGTGATAGACGGTATATATAACTTTGTCATTCCGTGTGTAACACCAAGAAATATTCATCTGAGACCCAACAAAGTATATATATTCTGGGTCCTTATCAAATTCTGAGTCGATTTAGCTATGTCCGTCTGTTTGTTTAAAACACGCTCACGATAAAAAGAAGCAATAGAATTTAACCAAATTCACCCAATATGTTCCTCATTTTCCTAAGTTGTTTGGTATTGAAAATGGTCAAAATCGGTTCACACCGGGAAAAGTTATGAATCAAAATTTAAAATAACCTCGAAAAAAAAAAGCATTTTTTACACATTCTGATGTAATTTTCTCGAAAACTATGCAAGATAATTCCATGAAAATCACCATACATTCGTTTCTACACACTTCCGTCACAATGCCGATATCTTTAAAAAATTTTACAAGTTAAAATCTTATGTCAATAGAATTCATTCAGAGAAAAACTTTCATAGCTCCCATACAAGGTCTCTTTCAGAAAAACACTTAAATGCACATAACTCCATAAAATATTTGGCATAAATACTATTTTTGTACACATAAATGTTATTTCAAAAATTTTTCACGATCGGTCCATCCTTGGTCATAGCTCCCATACAAGGTTCCCTCCCGATAATCACTTAAACGCACATAACTCATTACCAAACATTGATATCCATACATTTAGCAAAATTATTGCTCTTATATACATAAATTACACTATAAAATTGTTTTACGATCCCCTCCAGAAAATCACTTAAATGCACAATATTAATTACAAAATAATGATATAGATACAGAATTTTGAAATTATGTCTTTATATACATACATAATTGATCATAGCTCCCATACAAGGTCCTCTTACGAAAATCTCTTAAACGCACATTACTCATTACCAAATAAAGCTATTGATACAAAATTTGGCACAAATATTAGTTTTGTATACAAAATTCTATTTCAAGATTTTTTCACGATTGGTTCATAACATGGGTGCGGTCGGTCCCATACAAGGTTCCCTTCAGAAAATCACTTAAACACACATTACTTATTACTAAATTACGATATAGATACAAATTTGACTGAAATATAGCTTTTATGTAGAGAAATTTTGCTTAAAGAATTTTTTACGATCGGTCTATAATTGGTCATATCTCCCATACTAGATCCTACCCCTAAAAGTAATTTAACCGTATTTAACTAGTTGCATTATCAATTTGTGTAGAACAAAATTATATATATGTATTTTGAAAATCCTTAAATCTTTCACACACATGCATGCATACATACAAATTACTAAATATCGCTAAAGTATAAAAATATAAAAGAAAATGGCGTTTGTAATGTTTAAATCTTGAGAAAACTTATTTCTACAAATATTTGATCAATTAGCACATTCGGCTCAGCCGAATATAGCACTCTAACTTGTTTAATTTTTCGAACACAAATTATATTTAAAAGCATGTAAGAGTGTTATATTCGACTATGCCTAATCTTATATACCCACCATCAAACCGTATGCCGTAAATGGAATGCTCCTATATAAACATTGATATTTGAAATAGGGCTTAAGTCAATTATGGACACATCCCTTTCGTATTTACAAAATATTAATTATTAAAAACAAAATATTTTTGTCCAACTTTAGGGTCAATTATAAAATTTGAGACTTTGGCTTCTAAGAAACTTACTTCTGTATATCGAATTTCATAGCTATGCTCTCATTTTTAAGCCAGTAAGCCTTAAAGTCATTTTCTGAATGTGGAAGGTATGATCAGTTATGGACCGATTCTTATATAATTCGGTAGAGAGATTTGAGCTCGTAAGAAACTTACTTTTGAGTAAGTTATGAACCGATGCTCATAAAATTCGGTGGAAAGTTTTTTGCTCGTAAGAAACTTAGTTATATCGAGTCTCAGCCCTGGACTCGTATTTTTAAGCCAGTAATGGGCGTTAAAGTAATTTCTGGAGGGGAGGGGAAAACCCATTTTATAGTGCATGTTATAAGCGCATATTTTTCATTTTTTAGTGCATGAAAATCCTTGCCTTGATGATAAGATATTGTTAGATTATACAATTAAAATAGGAGATTTAGTTTTAGTTAAAAATGAAGTAAGTCACAATAGGGTTATTCACGGTTTGCTGGTTATCGTGTTATACAGTAAAAAAATGACCCAGTTTGCCCAACCCTTACCCTTGGCATAGAAATTTTTTTTGTTTTCAGGGGGTAATTCTCGCTGTCGTGATCGATATAAAGTCTGAATAGAAATTAATTTCGATTCTCTCATAATATGTTTCATTATAAACTAAATTAAAATATTTAATATTCCAGGTGATATGTAAATACAACATGAATGTTTGTTTAGTTATTAAAATTTATTTATTTGACAGATATTGGCTGTATTGATTGGACCTATTTTGGATTATAGGCATCTTTTATTGGTGGGTTACAAACATTTAATTTAGCAGCGATTTGTTTCCGTATTTTCTGAATTTGGATAAATAAGGGGTTTTTCAAATGGACGTTTCATGAGAGTATCGCGAGAAATTCAAATATTGGATCATATTTATACCCTACACCACTATAGTGGGTAGGGTGTTATGCGTTTGTGCAGATATGTATAACACCCAAACATATTGGTCCAACATCTTCCTTAAAGTATACCAATCGGCTCGCAATTTTCAAGATAATTTGATGAAATTTGGTACATACTATTTTTTGACCCAAGGACAATGTCTATTGAAAAGTGTTAAAATTGGTCCATTATTTCGCATAGCCCTCATACAATCGTACCACCCGAATACGGCTTTAGAGCTCGTAATTATGTTAAATGTTATTGTATCTCTACAAAAATCGGCAAAACTTAGTTTATACAAGTTTTAATGATACTGCAGATTTTCGTAATGATCAGGAATCATTTGACCCTAGCCCCCATACAAAGTCCCCTTCAGAAAATTCTGCATAAATAACTTTAATATAGACCTAAATCACTCTATCAAAATTTATTAGGATAGGCCCATATTTACCCTTGCCCCCTTATAAGCTCTCTTTCAGAAAATGACTTTTTTAAACCAATAAACAACTTAAATGGTTTATTATTTAAAATAATTAACATTTTTTACATACAACAAACTGGTGTAGGGTATGACATGATCTGCCATGCCATATACTTTCTTACTTGTTTTGTTTAAAAATATTTTTACCCCCTTATTCACAAACAAAATTTTTTATTTTATATAAGGTTTATAAAACAAAATTTCAATACAAAATCTAATTTATAAACCGTTTATAAAATAAAAATTTTGTTTGTGAATAAGGGGGTTAGTATTTAAATAAATAACAATTATTTTACCACATAGAAATCAATATTTCAAAACTTAAATTGGAATAAGCTTTATTAAATGTAAATTCTATATTCATGGAACCCTTTGTCCTGTTTTAGTCCTTTAAACTTGGATCTCAAATATATAATGACTATATTTATCTCTTAAACTTCCAAGGATTGTCTGCAATAAAATTATAACCGCCAAAACCCGCCCAAATAGAGTTATTTCCCTTTTGAAGTATTTGGCATTAACCCCTTGCGATTTGCCATTAAACTGCCAAGGATTTATTTTGGCATAATTAATTTTTGACCTAAAAGTATTTCATTTATTATTTTTTCCCAGATTTAATAAAATTCATGTCCTTTCCCATTAATTTTTTTCACAAAAACTTTACTTCGAAAGCAAATTTTGCTTTCGAGAAAAAAACTCGAAAGGTTTCATTTGAACGATTGCTCGATATCGAATGACATCATAAGAAATTTCGCTACGTTTTATTCTTTATCGAATAAGAGAATCCAAAAAGTAAAAAAACTCGTACGATCGAATATAAATTCGTACGTACACAAATGAGAGAATTACCCCCAGACATCCCGCCCAAAAGCGCTTTTTACATAACAGGTCAATCATCCTTAATTTTATTGCAATCAATTTGGGTTTTACTATTTAAAAGCTTAAAATATAAAGTTTATAAGTGGGTACTCCTATTTTTATAATCAGCTCTCATGTCCTTGGAAACGGCACGGTCTATACGTGACCAGTAGGCATCGAGCCTGTTGCTCCATCCCGATCGTAGTTGTACCAGAACTACTCTTGTTTTTCGCGGTAGGTTTTCTTCCGTGACCGCGTTACAGTCCTTAGGGCGGCATTTTGGCAGCTTTGAATGTTTCTCCACTGGGTATCACTGAGCGATGGTGACGACACTGGAGCAGCATAATTAACTGATCGACCAATCCTTTTTATAGTGCTGTCGGCTAGCGCTTTGAGGACCTTGTTTCTACTTCGCAATTCGTGCGTGATTGCAGTGGCGAGAGCTGAGGAAGTAAAAAGGCTATCAAATGTGACCCCAAGATTTTTGGGTGGTGCACGGTCCGAATTTGGACTCCATCGACCACAATGCCTAGGGTTAGGTTTACTTTCTTCGTCCAGGTGTTAAAAAGTGTTGTTGACGACTTCGCTGGAGATAATTGCAGATTACGAGCAGTGAAGAACTGATGTATTTCATGGAGATAACAATTCTCCATAACGCATAACGTTGTGGCCGTGATTGTACAGTCGTCCGCATATGAAATCACGTCCACTCCTTGTGAAGGTGCGGGGAACTTAGAGAGGTAGAAGTTAAACAAAAGTGGCGATAGTACTTCACCTTGAGGTACGCCTTGTTTAACTCTACGGGGTTTCGAGCGTCTGTCTCTAAGCTCTACGAAAGACTGACGGCCACTTAGATAATTCACGATCCATCTCTTCGTGTTGGTGGGCATGGTGGATTGCAGGATATCCTCGAAGAGTGTGGCGTGACTGACAGTGTTGAAGGCCTTCGACAGGTCAAGAGACACTAGGACCGTCCTTTCACACGGCCTCTGCTAATTTAAATCTTGTGAGATCTGAGTGGCAATGGCGGCTAATGCTGTGGTGGTACTGTGCATTTTGCGGAAACCATGCTGCTGTAACAGCATGCTGTTAGGTGGCTGGACATCTGGGGAGGAGAAGCGCCTCGAGAGTCTTCGCGACTGGAGATAGGAGGGATATCGGCCTGCATGATTGTCCCTCCGTCGCGTCTTTCCTAGGTTTTCAAATGGGAATGACTCTACCCTTTTTTCAGGCTTCGGGTATTACGAGGTGTTTTAGCATCAGCATGGATATTCGTCAGGAACAATCGCCTTAGATGGTTTGGCTTTGTTGATGACGTCTGCTACTTCAGCTGGGGTGAAGGGCTGTGGTATGTCCGTGACTGGAAGGTTATGAAGTTTGCGAACAACACTTCGTTTCGCCTTGTCTCTCTGGGTGCTCAATGAATTGCCGGCAAAATGCGCGCGAGCAGCCTTCAGGGTCGGAAATGGGGATGTCTGCAAACTTAATCGCGACCCTGTCATCCTTCTTCGTTGGGTTGGAGAGAGATCGAATTGTAGACCACAACATACTAACACCCGAACTTAAGTTGCAGTTCTTCAAGTGATCTAGCCATCTTTTCCGCTTGTCCTCATTTACCAACCTGCTGATTTCAAGGTTCAGCTATGCAAGGTAGGATCACCTGGATTGGCATTTCGGATGTCATCTCTTTCATCTGCAAGCCTGGCTGCTTCTGTTGGGAAGTGCGGCCGCACTACAGATATTCGACCAGCAGGTATAAAGCGAGCAGCTGCTTAGATGACGGTTTCACGGAACTCCCTCTCTGCATGGTGGACGTTGGAGAGAAAATTTAGATCACAGAAGATGTGTTCGGTGAATTCTATGAAGCCGTGCCAGTATGCTTTCGTTAAGAGACGATAAAATCGTTAGATCGATCCAGACAAACGATTATGGGTAAGTGGTCTGATCCCAGAGAAACTACGGCTCGCCATGTTGCGTGGTTGATTTGACCAGCACTTGCTATGGTGATGTCGGGCGAGCTAGCGCAGGTACCCATAATCCGTGTGGGGGCATCATCATTCAGGGTGCAGAAGGTGGACTCATCAATCTGTTCCGCCATCAGCGCACCTCTCTGGTCTTCCCCTAAACAAGAGTGCCAGAGCTGATGGTGGGCGTTGAAGTTTCCGTCTAACAGAGCCCTGATGTCGGGACGATAGCCTGCTGGACAGCTGGATACTGGCGGAATATGGACATTATAGAGCTCTATGTCGTTTTCTCCCGATCCAACTGCAATTTCTTGAACTTCAAGATATTGATCGTTGGAGTTGGAATCGAGAGAAATAGCTCTATACTGTACGGTGTTATGAATGATGAAAGCAATGCCCCACCGTTACTTCTGGTGCGGTCTTTTCGGAG
This sequence comes from Lucilia sericata, assembly GCF_015586225.1. Classification (NCBI taxonomy): domain Eukaryota; kingdom Metazoa; phylum Arthropoda; class Insecta; order Diptera; family Calliphoridae; genus Lucilia; species Lucilia sericata. Next base: position 59,439 of record NW_023995602.1, on the reverse strand, counting down.
AATGTTGTATCCGATACAACTTTGCAGACTGGAATTGTTCCTCAGTTTCGTCTTCTGGACGGCAGCGACCACGATGTTGTTGTGCTGCTGCATGTATCGGGTTATCTCGGAAATTTTATTTTGGAGGCCATTGCAGTTGAACTGCAATATGAATATCATCCCAGGTCTCCAGAGTGCAATCAAAGGTGTTAGCGTCGACGGTAGTTGTTGTTGTAGCAGCGACACCTGAAATTACACGTATATATAGTTAAAAATTATTCCCTACTCTTCTTCTTCTTCGCTCTGGATATCCAAATCAGTTAGATCTAAACCCAGTAGACGTGCAGCATCTAACGGCTGGGTCCAAAGGGATTCAGGTTCCAACTGAGTTGGATTTGCCTTGCAGTTGAAAAGGTGTTGAACATTGTGTGGACCTGTGCCACACGCAGGGCAGAGATCTTGAATGGTGTCGTTTATTCTCGACCAGTATGAGTTTAAACGGGTACACCATCCCGATCTAAGCTGTGCCAATATCACTCTAGTATTTTGGGGTGATTTACCGTCGGAATCTTTTCGCCAGCGACTGTCACGTCCAGTTCTAGCCCAACTTCCTTAGTCCAAGTGGTAAAGAGAGTTGCTGAGGATTTGGCGATATTTTTAAATTCTTCGAATGGAAGAAGCTGGAAAGATCACATAGGTAACTGTTTATCCAACCGCAAAGGTCATCAATACCATTGCCCGTAGCCAATGCCCCCCGGGCATGTTATCCTTGATGATAGATCCCATCTTGGTGTATTGCATTCCGGGGGTAGATAGGTGCTACCAATACCTCTAGTCGGCCGGGACTATAAATTGGTGTTTACAGTTTACCGCCTGGCTTAGTTCTTGCATAAACTGGAAAGATGTCTAACCAGAGAACCACATAATCTGGTACTACGGGTGGCCAGTTGCCCGCAGGGCTATGTCCTGTCTGGTCAGTTGGTTGAGGTTCCTTCGGGATCCACGTAGTGGCTGTGGTTAAAACCCAAATTCGCGGGAAGAGTGAGTTGCGGTTAAAAGACTGATGTAAGGTAAAGTCAATATTTCGGGATAAGTTCGGTGCTGTTGTCAAAACAACAGACACCCCACAGAGGAGTGGCTGTGGGACTAAGCGTTGGAAATGGTTTGGTGTCAATTGTATATGATACGGGATGAATGTAGAGGTATGCGGGCCTCGCCCTCCCGTATATCTAAATGAGTGTGTCGTATGTTTTTCTCTTATGAATGTGTCGGATAAATGAGAAGTGTGCTGGGTTGAATGATGATGGTTGAAAGGTATCATATACAAGTGATACCATTGAATTTTCCTTCCTTGTCCAGATATGTTCAGAGTTTACTCTGTTCATATCAGAATTACCACAGCGTGTCTCTGTGAGTAAGAACAAAGTCTCGGCCTATTTGATGGATTCGTACTTCGGTCGCCGTCCGGGGGTGTTGGGAGTTTAGACACGTAGAAATTAAACAGGATCGGTGAAAGGACTCCACCTTGGGGTACTGCCTGTTTAATTCTACGAGATTTAGATCTCTTGTTTCTAAACTCCACAAATGACTGTCGTCCACACATGTAATTCACAAGCCATCTCTTGGTGTTGTCGGAGAGATCAGATGTGAAAATGTCTCTGAAGAGAATGGCGTGATTGACCGTATCAAACGCCTTTGATAGGTCGAGTGCCACGAGGACCGTACGTTGACATGGTCGAGCATGATTAAGGCCGTGGCAAACTTGTGTGGTAATGGCGGTTAAAGCTGTTGTTGTGCTGTGCTTTAGGCAGAATCCATGTTGATGATCTGCCGGATGTAGTGTTGTTGTGTTGTTGCAGTTCCGGGAGGAGTAGTGCCTCAAGTGTCTTGGCAATTGGTGACAGGAAGGAGATGGGCCCGTAGGATTCTCACTGGTTTGCACTTTTCCCTGGCTTTAGCAAGGGAACAGCCCTACCCAGTTTCCAGAACTCGGGTATTTTTAGGGCTGACATCGACAAATTGAGGACTTTTGTAAGGTACTCAACTCCCGGTTCATCCAAATTTTTTAGCATCAACATTGATATACCGTCTGGGCCAATAGCTTTCGATAACTTTGCATCTCTGATGACCTTCGTAACCTCGCTCGTAGTAAAAACATATGATCTGTCATTGACTCGAAGATCGTGTACCTTCCTTACGATGCGTCTTTTCGCCTTGTCTCTGTCGGGGTGCTCTATAAATTGACGTGCAAAGTAGTTCGAGCAGCGCTTGGGGTCGGATATGGTGTTTCCGTTGAAAGATATCGCGACCCTATCCTCATGTTTGGCTGGATTCGACAGAGATCTGACTGTAGACCATAGTTTGCTGGCTCCGGAGGTTAAGTTACAGGTTTTTAGGTGATTTACCCACTTTTCCCGCTTGTATTCGTTAACCAACTTCCTGATCTCCCGGTTAAGATGTTGAATTCTGGGATCGCTGGGGTTGGTTCTTCGGATTTCATCTCGCTCATCTGCTAATTCCGCCGCCGTTGCAGCAGGTATAGTTCGAGCAGTGGCAGCGAGGACGATTTTCCGGAATTCCCTTTCTGCGGAGCGCACGTCACACAGTGGTATAGGAAAAAAAAAAGAGGGAAATAATTCGGTAACTTCTAAACGGTTAATCCGATTTTAATGAAATTTGGTATGCACAAAGAGGAGGTGTTGTCGAGTTTAGGACACCTCGGCTATGTTAAATTTTTAAAACGATCCTATTTCTTCATTTGAGTTCCGATTTAAAAAAAAATTTCGTATATAGAATCTCCTCATCGAGCACTATAAAAAATGTCGTAGTAAATAATCTCTTATAGTTTAGGAGATATTCGCATTTGAAAATTAAAATTTTAAAATTTTTACCGTCCTTACTTTAGTTTTTTGATAATAGCGGGTCCAAATATTCCCGATTTTCGCCATTTTTTTATTCGCTTAACAACAAGTTTATATATCAAGCAGTGAAAGAATTATGTAAAAATCATGACTGAGTCCAAAGTTATAGGCATTTTAATTTAAAAAATTAAAAAAGGCGATTTTTTGCAATTTTTTTGGGAAAAAAGTATCTTTTTCTTTTTAAGTTATCTAAAAAGTTTTTAAGAAGATGTATATAGAATTTATACTTTTTGGAAAGCTGACTTTACATAAAATACGATAAATGAAACAAAACCTAAAAATTTTTGATACCGAGGGGACCAGGTCCATCCAAAAAAACCCTATTTTTTATGGAAAATTCAATTTTGAGCAAAAATTCTCAAATCGCATAGTCGATATCAAATTATAGTGACCTGTTTTATATGACCCAATATGTTTTTAATCATTTTGTAACGGGTTTCGATAACCCCGCCCCTGGTATGGATATAATAGGCAAAAAAAATCCCATTTTTGGGATTTTTTAAAACTTTTTTGGGAATTCCGGGATTTCTAATAAGAAAATTCGAAATTTTTATTTAATTTTGGATTTGAGTAAAAAAATCTACCTAACTGTAAAATTTCATCAGAAAATATTCATAAATAAAATTTTTATTGCAATTTGAAAAATTTGTATCTTCGCAAAAACTGAATAAAAAACATTTTTTAATTTTTTTTAAAAAAAAGTATTCCGCGAATTTTTTAATTTTCAAACATTATATACAGTTTTGAAAAATAGACAAAATTACCTTTCCATTGATATATAACATGCCTACCTAATGTTTTTTAAGTGACAAATTAATTAGGGAAAACTCAACATCTTTTAGAAAAATTTACCTAGTACTATTATTTTCATCCATACATTTGTTAGGCATGTTTTACTACCTAAATTTTTATGAATTTTTACAGCCACTTTTTACGATTAATCTTTTATTCTTTATCCATAAAAATATTAACAAGTATTTATTTTATATAAAAATAGTCTTTATTTATTTTTTTATAAATTAATATAATTTTGTAAAATAATCGGTATCACAGTAGACCATATCTAAAAGATAAAGTAAATCTTTAAATTCATGAATATTTTCAAATGCTAACGTTTTGTAGCAAATCCAACGTTTCCTTATAGTAGATAAAACAGGATCAGAAGATAGAATCAGATTATTAAAAATATCTTAATTTTGAGACTGCCTAGAACACTTCCTTGAGCTAAACTGATGAATATGCTTAAAGTCTATATTCCTCGATTCTTGGGGTTCTTCTGTAAGCTCTCCTAAAGGCAGAATATTATGTTCTATGATGACCTTTCCATGACATAATATCTTGTGAACTGTAGGTGTCATTTCTTTCCAGGGATATAATTCCAAAAGTAATTTAGAAACTTTTGTAGAATACTCTCCAAATTTTGTTGCGTTCACTTTATGCTTGCTATTTATCGCCATTAGAATAATATTGACCTTTTGCAGTAAATCCATATTAATTCCGGTTATTTCGGAAGTAGTTTCAAAATGTTTGAAAAAACGTCTAGCGGTATTACCATCGTTTGTGCTTCTATATCCTGTGAGTGGTTTATCAATATTTAATCCCATCCGCTTTTTAAATTCCTCTTGAATTCTTCTTTTCTCACTGGCTCTCATTTCCATTAACTCCTTATTGTTATTTGCACTTTTGTTTGCATTTTCCGGTATGCTTCTGTACTTTAAATCATATGCTAAATGTAGAAAATGTTCCAGAAATCGTATGCAAGCATGTAGGGGGGATATTCGAAATTGTAATGTTTCCTCATTTATTGACCTTTGCTTGGAAATATTCGAAAATTCTGATTTTTTATCACCACATATGTAGCAGTACCAAGTAGATGATGTTCCTGTAATGGCATTTCCAACTTTTCCATCAATCATTGTAAGTTTTAAATCATAAGACATGTTAAACGAATAATTTTTTATTTCGATTGTTATAGGTTCGAAGTTTTTAATTTCTGCTTCAATACGATTTATCAAATCTTGCGTTGTTGTTTTGGATTCCTTTATATACTCAAAGCTTATTGGCCTACAAAAAGCTTTGGATCCTGGAGTCGAATTCTTCCAAATATCATCGAAACTGCTTGATGGAGAATCGCTGTCAGCATACTTTCGAATTCTTAATGGAACTAGCGATGCCATAAATACACTTTTATACTCGGAAGATGATTCACTTGTGTTGATTTGTTTATATTCCGAGAGTGCTGATAATCCATCACATCCCCACTTACAAATGAGTTGAAGATCACAAGAATTTATTTTTTTTTAGTTGATCTGAAGAAAAGTCAGAAGAAATCCTTAAAGCAGTATTTTCGAGTAGAGCGCCGAGTCCAATAACAGCCTTCCGATCAGTTATTTCAATAGGAGATGGTATAATGCTTTTCTTCTTTTCATTTATTTTGTCATATGATGGTAAAACATCCACTCCTTTTTCAGATAGCGCCTTTCTTAAAGTTATGTAGTTATCACGACTTAATCCCAGCTGCAACATAAGCGCAATAGCTTCTTCCTCAGTGAACGTTGTATCAGATGATGGTGTGGGTATACTCTTTACAATTCTTTTCAGTCGTCTTGGTGATGCGGTTGGAAGAATATTTGCAATTTTTATGGCATCCAAAGGCTGTTTTTCTTTTCTTAACATTGCTTTAAAAGTGTCCGAAACTTCTTCGTAAGATAAGGTTTCTAGTGAAGTTGATAACCTTTTCCTCTTTGATTTTGAGCTCAAATCCTCATACTGCTTACAGGGAGCACCAACAGTTGATACGCAAATAGCAACTTCTACACATTCATCCAGCCAATCAAAAATTTCGATTGAAATTTAGCAATGGAATACCGAACACTCTTCAGTTTTATATCAACTGATTTTATAAAATTTTCAATTTTACATATATCAGTTTTATCCACTTTATTTTTATGTGCAGTTTCAATATATTTCAATAAGAAGTTGACTTTATCTTGAAAAGGAGCTGAAGAGTGTTCAAATAAAATGGAGCACAAATCATTTTTTTTAGTACGATCGCCATGGTTAGCAAATTACAAATAATTACAAACAGATATAAACCTGTCTTATATATTAATTACAGGTACTTAAATTAAATTATTTTTTAAAGGGTCTACCTAATATGTCTAACGTTTCCTTATGTAATGAATTTTTCCTCAATAGGTCACTTTAATAAGCTACCTATTAAAGTGACCTATAGAGGTAAAAATAATTACATTTTAAAAAATAATACCTGAACATTTTTTAATATATGTAACAAATTTAAGAGTTAACCTTATGGATGATAATAATAGTGCTAGGTAAATTTTCTAAAAGATGTTGAGTTTTCCCTAATTAATTTGTCACTTAAAAAACAATAGGTAGGCATGTTATATATCAATGGAAAGGTAATTATTTCTATTTTTCAAAACTGTATATAATTTTTGAAAATTAAAAAATTCGCGGAATACTTTTTAAAAAAAAATTAAAAAATGTTTTTTATTCAGTTTTTGCGAAGATACAAATTTTTCAAATTGCAATAAAAATTTTATTTATGAATATTTTCTGATGAAATTTTACAGTTAGGTAGATTTTTTTACTCAAAATCCAAAATTAAATAAAAATTTCGAATTTTCTTATTAGAAATCCCGGAATTCCCAAAAAAGTTTTAAAAAATCCCAAAAATGGGATTTTTTGGTTTTTTGCCTATTATATTCATACCAGGGGCGGGGTTATCGAAACCCGTTACAAAATGATTAAGAACATATTGGGTCATATAAAACAGGTCACTATAATTTGATATCGACTATGCGATTTGAGAATTTTTGCAAAATTGAATTTTCCATAAAAAATAGGGTTTTTTGGATGGACCTGGTCCCCTCGGTATCAAATTTTTAGGTTTTGTTTCATTTATCGTATTTTATGTAAAGTCAGCTTTCCAAAAAGTATAAATTCTATATACATCTTCTTAGAAACTTTTTAGATAACTTAAAAAAAAAGATACTTTTTTCCCAAAAAATGGCAAAAAATCGCCTTTTTTAATTTTTTAAATTAAAATGCCTATAACTTTGGACACAGTCATGATTTTTACATAATTCTTTCACTACTTGATATATAAACTTGTTGTTAAGCGAATAAAAAAATGGCGAAAATCGGGAATATTTGGACCCGCTATTATCAAAAAACTAAAGTAAGGACGGTAAAAATTTTAAAATTTTAATTTTCAAATGCGAATATCTCCTAAACTATAAGAGATAATTTACTGCTACGACATTTTTTATAGTGCTCGATGAGGAGATTCTATATACGAAATTTTTTTTAAATCGGAACTCAAATGAAGATATAGGATCGTTTTAAAAATTTAACATAGCCGAGGTGTCCTAATTTGAGGACCCCCCGCCGGGCCCCTGGTTAGCCTATAAGGTCCAAATTCAAAACCTAAACTCGACAACACCTCCTCTTTGTGCATACCAAACTTCACTAAAATCGGATTAGCCGTTTAGAAGTTACCGAATTATTTCCCTCTTTTTTTTTCCTATACCACTGTGCGTCAGAAGGGGGTGGGGTAAATTCCTAAACTTGCGGTTGGTAAACTCTCTAAAACTTATCCAGTCTGCCTTTTTTTGATTTTTATAAGTTCGGCGTTCAGAGACAATAAAGTCCGTCGGTTTGTCAAGCTTAGGGTTTCGTTCCCGGGAAGCGTCGGGAAAAAATTTCCGGGAAATGTAGTGACTTTTAGCTTCCCGGGAATTTTAGTCGGGAATGCCGGGAATTAAAAACTAGTAAAAATGCAACTATGCTTATTGTAACACATTTTATACAACAAAAATGGACAGGTATTCCTTCAAAAAGTTGCCCGCGGGACACTTCAATACATACTTATATGTATGTATTTATAAAGAAAATAACAAAGTATTTTATTTACTTTATTTAAATAAAGATTGGCTATCGTTTCCTCAGCTCTACTACCGTTATCTCTAAAATATCGTTACCGAACTACCGTTATTTTATATTATTTTTAAATAATTTTTCCTTTAAAATACCCTCTTATCTCACTACAATTTCCGCTAAAACAACGTTACCGAAATAATCCAAATACCGTTACCCTTATCTTTTCACTGCTTCAAAACTATTGCCAACCCTGATTTTATATATACATATTTCTAAGTTACATGATATGTTAAAAAAATTCAATAAAAAATCGCGTAAACGCTTTTTTAATAAATTTTTTATTTTATCGGGAATTCCCGGGTTCACGGGAATGTGAATATTTTTTTCCCGATTCCCGGGAATCAAAAAACGTCGGGAATTTGGAAACCCTAGTCAAGCTTAATAATTATGGGTAGATGGTCCGATGATAGTGAAACTATAGGTTGCCAGTACGTACAGTTCAAGAGACCAGCACTACAAATTGATGTCTGGCGAGCTTGTGCAACTACCCATAAATCTGGTGGAGGCATCGTCATTCACTGTGCAAAACGTATAGTTGTCAATCTGTTCCGCAAAAGCTATACCCCTCTGGTCTTCCACGAGATTCGAGTGCCAGAGCTCGTGATGAGCATTGAAGTCTCCCATCACGACACGGTTATCACCTTCCAGGAAGAATTTGATGTCAGGGTGATAACCTGCAGGTAAACTCTTGAATGGCGGAATGTAAACGTTGTACAGCTCAATTGCGGCAGCACCTGACTTAACCGCAATCCCTTGGTATTCGATGTATGGATCTGGGTTATTGAGGTCTGGCGAAATGAGTCTGTACTGCACAGAGTTGTGTACGATGAATGCGATGCCTCCACCACCGCTCCTTACGCGATCCATACGCAAGATGTTGTAATTATTACAACGCTGTAATTGGCAGCTGGACGTAAGTTTTGTTTCTTGGATCGCTGCGATCTGGACTTTATGATGCTGCATAAAGTGAGATACCCCTGTGATCTCACTGAGGAGGCCGTTACTGCATTAATATCAACACTTCAGGTCTATGGGCAGCAATTTGAGGTGTTAGTGGCTGCGCGTTTATTTGTTGTTGTGGCTGTGGATGTTGTTGTGGCCTGTGTTGCTGTTGGGTTAGATGCTGTTGAGGAGGAAGAGGTGTAACCGTGCTCGATTGCGTCGATGTTGATGACGTTGAAGGGCTGCGTTGTCTATTGGTGCAACGCGGGGCAACGAAACCATCACTCCACTCCCCAAGGTTATTTAGACCGCTGCAGTTACGGTTAGCATCTTTCCTGAAGTGGACCCACTCGTTGCAAACGGTGCACCTAACTGATGGTCTGTTAGAGTGGCAAACAGAGCAGTACCATGGTCCTGGATTTTGTTCAACTCCGGCTCGGACCAAAAAAATACGGAGCAGATTTTCCGAAATAGTCTGCCCCTTAAAAAAAAAAGAAGAATAGAGAATACATACGTGTAAAGTCGGTGTGGCTGAGTTGACAATCCTTGGTCGTTGTTCGTTGAACTCCGAGTCGTTCCGGTGCGAAGAACAGATTGTCGTGGGAACGGACGGTAGTTGTTGTTGATGCTGCTGTTGTTGTGATTGCAGGGGAGAAGGCGGAGGGGTAGCGTAGGAAGATGACGAAATGAAAATTATATTGTTGTTGCTGTGATTGACAGCCCTTGGCCGAATAATTCGGGTCATTCCGGTACGTAGTACCGGCTGTCGGGGAATGGAAAACGGTCAGGAATGCATCTATTCTATTCTATTCTACTCTATTCTAACTTTTGCGAAAAAAGTAGTCGTGATAAAATTTGTTTGTTACCACACCTGGATTCAGGAGCAATAAGTCTGTCCCAATCAACCATTAAATATATAAAAAAAAAATTTTTTGCAGTGTTACTATTATTCAAATCTTTTTGCAATTTACCATGTTAATAATACTTTTGAATAACACTAGTTGAAAAATTAAAATTGTTTGTTTGCTCATGGATTGAAACATATCGTCACCTGAAACGCAAACGGCCCTAACTAACCAAAAATTCAAAATCGATTTTATTGCTGATTCTAATGTATTGCATTAAAACAAATTTCCACAAAATTAGACTCCTCCGACCAAAATTAGCGATTTTATTGACAAAAAACAAAAGGCCCTGTCTACAAAAACATTTAAATATTAAGGTATACGTCCAAATTTTGAAATAAAGAGGTTTTAATTAATGAGTATTGATTTGAAGGTGCTTGCACCTTTTTGGGAACTTAACAATGAACTCTGAAAACAAAAATAATAATACAAAATTTAGGACTTTTTTAACCCACTTTTTAGCAGTTCCTATAATTTTTACCAATTGATTAGTAAAAATTTCCATACAATTGATAAAATAGATGCATATTTAAGACAAATAGTTTGCGCAATTTTTGAGTATTTCGCATAAATATAATACGGATAAAAATTAATATAAAATTTATTTATTAAGTAAAAAAGTTGAAAAACATTCAACTTTGGCGTACGAAAAAGAAGAGAATGAGAACAAAAACAAAAAAGTCAAAATTATTGTTTGCCATTTTTGTTGTGTATAATTTTATATTAAATATTTTTTACATCAAATATTTTATATTGAATATTTTTTATATTATTAAAACATATTTAATTACTTTATCAACGCAACGATTGGACATCACTTTTTTACGTTGCGTAGCTGTCAGTCGCAGTTCGTCGTAAAGTATTGTGTGGTGGACCTTGACTTCACCTTGTGAGAGCACCCTGTACCTGTTAGTTGCTAAAACTACACAAACAGCTGACTTACTGAAAACAATACTTTTCATCTTCTATATTTCAGAATGTTAAAATAAGCAAAGCATCGTTGCAATGTTTTTAAACTTTTCATGTTTACAAGATTTAAACACCGCAGTGAAATTTTATTTACACTTTGTATTGGTACGTTTTGGAAATCAGCCTCTCTGTAGTGTCTCAGTTCAGTGTCTCTACATTAGTGTAGAGTTCAAAATGCTGCAACCGTCAGTAATAAAATCAATGAGGATAGCCTATGTATCTACCCAACTTCAAAGATACGTAGAAGTTGGGTGGTATAACGTATACGTGAAAAAAAATTATTCTTAATAATGTTACATACTATGCCTTTCGATTCGTGTATTTCGTATGTGTATTCGCTGTAGAGAAAATGGTCACAGTATAAAAAAACACAACAAAATATCTGCAACAGTATTTGTATATGCCAAAGCGAATTCACATAAGGCGGTGGCAGTTCTGGAACAACAAAATTATCAATGTATTTCGTTTTTGCATTTGGTTCACGTAGATGTTAAAAATGTTTTCTAAAACTGCATTTAGAGTTGGAAAACAACCAGCCAAGTGTAGAAAGGAATGTAAGAAAAAATAAACTCACTGTTATTGTTGGTGTTTTGTCAAAACTTTAATGTTTTGTGAAAGATGCGTTTTGAATTCTTATTGAGTTTAAAATAATTCTTTCATAAGACATTTCTAGTTTTCCTAAAATATTGGGAAAGGTTTCCTGATGAGCTGGCTTAAGCAACCGGCGAAATGCGCATAGGAACTAGCTTCCCCACCATCAATACATTACAGTGAATTTATTTAAAAATTGGGGTTGAAAGCACGATAAGAAACTCTTTAACTTATTTGAAAAAATAATAAAAATCCCGAAATCAATTTTTAAATTAAATTTGCAAGTGCCCGTGCATTTAAAACTGAATACCCTATTCTGTTGTTTAAAAAAAAAAAAAAAAAATAGAAGTTGTTTATTTTGTTTTTATTTTTTCCCTTACAACTGCATTTAGAGTTGGAAAACAACCAGCCAAGTGTAGAAAGGAATGTAAGAAAAAATAAACTCACTGTTATTGTTGGTGTTTTGTCAAAACTTTAATGTTTTGTGAAAGATGCGTTTTGAATTCTTATTGAGTTTAAAATAATTCTTTCATAAGACATTTCTAGTTTTCCTAAAACATTGGGAAAGGTTTCCTGATGAGCTGGCTTAAGCAACCGGCGAAATGCGCATAGGAACTAGCTTCCCCACCATCAATACATTACAGTGAATTTATTTAAAAATTGGGGTTGAAAGCACGATAAGAAACTCTTTAACTTATTTGAAAAAATAATAAAAATCCCGAAATCAATTTTTAAATTAAATTTGCAAGTGCCCGTGCATTTAAAACTGAATACCCTATTCTGTTGTTTTTAAAAAAAAAACAACAAAATAGAAGTTGTTTATTTTGTTTTTATTTTTTCCCTTACAACTGCATTTAGAGTTGGAAAACAACCAGCCAAGTGTAGAAAGGAATGTAAGAAAAAATAAACTCACTGTTATTGTTGGTGTTTTGTCAAAACTTTAATGTTTTGTGAAAGATGCGTTGTGAATTCTTATTGAGTTTAAAATAATTCTTTTATAAGACATTTCTAGTTTTCCTAAAATATTGGGAAAGGTTTCCTGATGAGCTGGCTTAAGCAACCGGCGAAATGCGCATAGGAACTAGCTTCCCCACCATCAATACATTACAGTGAATTTATTTAAAAATTGGGATTGAAAGCACGATAAGAAACTCTTTAACTTATTTGGGAAAATTTTTATATTTTACTAAAAAATAAAGATATAAATATTAAAATTTGTAAGAAAAATATATCCTGATTTGCTTCAAAAAAATTTTTGCAAATTCTATTAATTTGAAAAACTTAAGTATGTGCCTGAATTTTTGTGAAACTTAATTTTTTGTAAAAAATCAACATAAAAAAGTAAAAATTTATGAAAAAATGATATTACGAATGAATCTTTGTTGCGTGTTGGAAATCGATTGAAAAGTTTTTTGATTTCTTCAAAAATTGAGCTATTAAAATAATCTTTTCCTAACTTTTTTACGAATTTTTATCTTCTAGAGAAAATATTTACAAAACATTATAACAAAGTTATTGACAATTTTTCAAACTATATATTTAAAAAATCATGCATATTTTGCATGGTTTAGTCTTTGTTTTGCATGCAAAAGTAATGTAAACTGAAATATTTACACAAAAACGAGTAAAATATATAATTAATTAATCGTTTTTGCTACATATTTGTGAAAAGAAAATGCCTCTAACTTTGTTATTTGTGGCTCGATGTTAATGTTTTATATCTTGTTGAAAAAAGATAACATTTGGTTGAAATGAAATTTTAATGGTACAATTTTTGGCTTAAATATATTATAGGTATAACTCTCCGATCTTGAAAAAATGTATACCACATATAAAGCTATTAATTCTATGACTTGTGATATATGTCTTTTGATCAACAAATATATAGTTTTGGAGTTATAGACCTTCAAAGTTAAATTTATATATATTGAATATCTTCTCTAATTATGAACCGATCCTGACAATATATATATATCGTTAGAAAGAGCTTTGAAATACCTTTTCAAAGATATATAATATGACCGCATTTATTAACCCTTTGAGAACAAATTCCACAAAAAGTATTTTTTATATAGAGTTTTTTGATGAAAGTGTCGTTATTTCATAAATCCATCGATATAATGGTACCGATAAATATCGAGAAAATTGTAGAAAAGATTTCAAGCTTTCACATGATGTATTAGGGTGATCGACTCGATTTTTCAATCGGTTTTAAAACCGGTTTTTTCTGCTTTACCAGTGTAGGTTTTTTCTTAATGTTGATTTTTCGAATATCGAATAACCCGGTTTTTTCACTTTTTAAAACCCGGTTTCGAATACTTTTATTTGCTTTGTATTCAAAGATTATTTAAATGAAATTTTTAAGTAAATAATAATACAGCCCGTCTAAATTTTAAAAATATTCGAGTCGAGGAACTAGACTATATTTTTCTACAGCTCTTTTGGTTAAACTTTTTTGATTTTCCTAATTAATTAAAAAAAATTATTTGTAAAATGGATAACTGCTTGATAAAATTTAGCAATCTTAAGATTATATTCCAATTACAATAATTAATTTACGGCTGAAATTTTATGGAAGTGTTGGAATGCCTATGCAAATTTCCTAAACAGGGCTTTTAAAATAATGTCCCACTTTTTTCCTAATTTTTTATATTAAAGAAATAATGTAAATCAGACGACTAGATCTAAAGCAGAGAAGCTCAATATGGCCGTGTCATAGCACGCGTGATAGGGTAAGAAAATTCTGCTGACGCTAAGTTGATACACATACACTACAAGTTTAATTCTTCTTCTTTTTATAATGAGCAATATCAGTTGGTTTGCTCTCAACTTGAAAAACAAAATCAAATCAGTTGCTGATCAGCACTTGTCAAAGCAAGATCTGTGCGCGACGTTTTTAAAATACACACAGAAATACAACAACAAAATTTTGAGAAAGCCGAATGAATGTAGGAGAACATGAGAGAACAGTTGATAGTTTTTTATATATAGACGTTGCTATACTCTGGCTGTCAAAATCCATAATAAATATTTGACAGTTAGCATATACTTTATAGTTTGTAGTCATTTTATTAGTATACTTTTATTTTGAATTGAATTCTGTTCTCTGCTGCTTTACCAACACAAATAAAACTATGGTAGTCTATGGTAGTATGTGTTTGAGCACCACTGATCTAAAGTTATAATCTTTTAAACTGTTAAAAATCATTTCGGGCCATGTTTTATTAATCAAATTTAAACATAAACATTAAGTTTTTCAAATTAAAATATATTTTTTAATTGTAATGAAAAACCGGTTAACCGGTTTTTTCTGAATTTGAAAAATATCAACCGGTTTTTTTTTAAATGTCAACTATTCGAACTATTCGAAAACCGGTTTTTGGAAAATGTCGAATAATCGATCACCCTAATAGATATGTGCTAATTAGGGTGATCGACTCGATTTTTCAACCGGTTTTAAAACCGGTTTTTTCTGCTTTACCAGTGTCGGTTTTTTCTTAATGTTGATTTTTCGAATATCGAATAACCCGGTTTTTTCACTTTTTAAAAACCGGTTTCGAATACTTTTATTTGCATTGTATTCAAAGATTATTTAAATGAATTTTTTAAGTAAATAATAATACAGCTAAATTTTAAAATTAGTTGAGTCGACGAACTAGCGTATATTTTTCTAAAGCTCCTTTGGTTAAACTTTTTTGATTTTCCTAATTAAATAAAAAAATTTATTTGTAAAATTGATAACTGTTTGATAAAATTTTATCAATCTTAAGATTATATTCAATTTACAATAATTAATTTACGGCTGAAATTTTATGGATGTGTTGTCCTACACAGGGCTTTTGAAATAAGCTAGGATTACATAGTACCTTATGTTTAACAGAAGTGTCCCACTTTTTTCCTAATTTTTTTATATTAATGAAATAATGTAAATCAGACGACTAGATCTATAGTTATAATCTTTTAAACTGTTAAAAATCATTTCTGGCCATGTTCAATCATCATCATGTTCAATCAAATTTAAACATAAACATTAAGTTTTTCAAATTAAAATATTTTTTTTTTATTTATAATGAAAAACCGGTTAACCGGTTTTTTCTGAATTTGAAAAATATCAACCGGTTTTTTTTTAAATGTCAACTATTCGAACTATTCGAAAACCGGTTTTTGGAAAATGTCGAATAATCGATCACCCTAGTGCTAATATCTTAATAAATGGGGATGATATTTAAGTTTAAAAATAGTAAAGAGAGACTGTGACAAAAAATTTCTTAAATTATTTAAAAAAGTGAAAAATTTTTCGCCTGACGCTATCATCCAATTTTCGAATGTTTACCCACAAAATTTGGATTTTTTTTTTTTGCGGTTCACATATACAACATTTCATTACCCAAAAAATTTAAAAAAATTGTTCGGGTCCGGAGCTACATACCCATTTCCGAATATTTACCCAGAAAAATCGAAATTTACTCAATATACATAAATCGGTACCTTCTTATGAATGAATTTTTGATATAACAGAACTTTTATTAACAAAGGTTAATATAAAAAGCACAGTTTGTATTAATCCTTCTCAATAGGCTAATAAATTAGCTTCTATTTTATATCGTTGGAAAGGTATTTTGATGTAATTTTCAATACTTTATGTATATTTAGTTTAGTACTTTATATAGTTATAATACTTTATTCCTGCCAAAACAACAACAATTAACTAATATCAAATAAAAAACATTAATTTTAGGTACTTTACCTTAATCCAACTAAAATATCGCTATACTTATTAAGATATTAGTACATATCCATACATCAAATGAAAGCTTGAAATCTCTTCTGCAATTTTTCCAATATATATATATATAAGTAACGTTATATCAATGGATTTACGAAATAACGGCATTTTTGTCAAAAAATCTATATAAAAAATACTTGTGGAATTGGTCCTCAAAGGGTTAATAAAAAGGATCATATTATATATCGTTGAAAAGGTATTTCAGAGCTCTTTCTAATGATATATATATATATTGTCCGGATGGGTTCTTAAATAGGGAAGATATTGATAATATATATATTTAACTTCGAAGGTCTATAACTCCATAACTATACATTTGTTGACCAAAATTTTTATCAAAATTGGAGAGTTATACCCAATGTAAATTAGTTCCCAATGTTTGAAGAAATTAAAAAAGTCCTATTATTATTTACACAATTTTACACTTTTCGATTTCCGCACACTCGGTTTCCGGCACGGTTTCCCGTTATCCGAATTGGCTAAAATTTTACATCAGTTGGTTTTAGACACTAATGAACAAAATGAGACCCGTCCAAGCAAAATTCATATTTTTTTCAAACAAGTTCGTCGCGCTGCAGGGTATGTCCAAGGTTTTGCGTTTTTATATGCTACCAAAATAAAAAAAAATTCTTAATATTATATATCGGGGGAGTTTTTCCGTTTTTACTACCGTGCGCGTACCGGGTGGCGGATAGGGGCTGGAGATGGACCATCTGCCCTCTCCCAGTTTTAGTTTCACTCCAGCTGAGGGAGGCGGACCAAAAAAACTGGAAAAAATCCAATGTGGAAAATAAAAATATAAAAGTTACGGTGCAGGGCCCAAATAACCCAGTACCACCGGCGGCAAGAGTTGATCAACTCGCGAGTCACGTGTCGTCGTCATCCTGTAATCATGAGCAAAAGATTACTACGGAGGTGGGTACATTGGCCACCGTGGCGGACAATGCGACAAGTGTACAGCATGCCGTTGGCAAAAACATAGGGGTGAAAGAGAAGGATGTACTCGGAGAGCGCCTTTAAATATAGGTAAGGGTTCCGACTCTGAATCCACAGATGATAATAACAACACAATTACCTATATCAAATCCCAAAAAGGATGAAGTAGAGCAAATGGTGAAAGAGGTGAGTAAAAGCATAGCTAAACTACCCATTACTAAGAAAAGACTTACTGGAGCACAGAGGAGGAATTTAAAAAAGATGCTTCAGGAAATCAAAGAAGAATCGGACTCTTACAAGATCTGAGGCAAAGAGGATCAGGTCTCCCGAGGAGTTGACAACTGAGACTAAACCTAAGAAGAAAAAGATATCCCCGTCTTCTAATACACAGTCGAAGCCAAGCCATACTTCACTCAAAAGAAACTCAAGTCAGAATCCTGCGAGTAAGGGTGACAACGACAAGCCAGATATTCCGAAGACGAACATGTCGACGAAATCAACCTCGAAGGTAAGGGTAGCTCAAAAAAAAGACCCAAAAAAACGAGGAAGGAGAAGCTGGACGGTGGAAAAGGAAAAGAGCCGCCATCTTACGCCAAAGTTGCCAGAAGAAGACACCGGGACGATCTCTTCTATGCAGTTTACGATGCCGATAATCCGACTTCAAAGGACAAACGAGTTCAGCATGGGCTTGATGTTGATGAGGTTAGCATCTCACCAATGTGTTTGCACTTTGAAGAATTTGGTGGAAAGTATTCCTCATCCCTGGGACGGCGCTAAGCTGGGACTGGCAAAGAAGAGCAAGCTTCCGGTGCTCTTAAAATCCACTGTCTACATTAAAGGATGGGGCATTAAACTGGCTAATGAACGTATACTGGAAATTCTTGGAGGTCAAAATGTTGAGCTGCTGTCTTCTGACGAACAGCTGTGCTTTCCAAAATTGGAAAGGTGTCAATTAAAAATACTGCTATTCCTATGCCTGATAAGGACACCGCAGTGTCATCAATATTACCCACTGCATCAATAGCCACTTCAGGTTACCCGGAGGCAGTGATGCCAAGTGTAGGGATTTTTCCCTTTTTGTAGGTATTTTTTCAAAAATTTCACGTGTAGGGAAAAAGGGAAAGATTTCTTACTATTGTCAAGTTGTAGGGATTTTTTCAATTTCATAGTTTTTATCAACTAAAAATATATTCTTTCATGTATTAAACTTTAAAATTAAAAATGAAATCAATTTTAAGTGTATCGTTAGTAAAAATTCCGCTTGTAATTTCTACAATATGTGTACCTATATATCGCTACAAGCCTGGCATAATCCAAAATTCGGTTTTCTTGAACTGAGGTCTACAAAACATGCGACACACTAAAATCTTTCATATAGATTTATCAAATTTCTAATATGCCTATTATTTTCGATGTGAAATCGATTTTTTGTAAACGTAAAAACTAAAACCCACGTTTTCGTGAATATTAGACAACTAAAAATTGAATTTCAATTTAGATGAGAAACATATTAACCTCAACTATCTGAATTTGGATTTTTAGCATCCCTTGATTTGTTTAAAAGTTATCAAAGAAAATAGTTAAATGTCATTACATATTAATTTCCATTTTTCTTGAAACGACTTTTTTGGATTATGCCAATCCTGTAGGGCGATATATTCTGACTCCTTATAGATAGAGTAGTCGGGGGCTTAATGCAGTAACTCAGGATTGAAAAAAATAATCTAATGTTCTGAAAATTTATAAAAGTAAACCGCAAAAAGTAAACGCAAAAGAAAACCTTATTTAAAATAATTATATAAAATTTTATGAAAAAATTTTTGTTGGGGGCACATAAAATAAATTTTTAACATCGAATCGTGATACTCCCATAAATCTCTCAACTGTCTTGTTTTTTTTTTTAATCTTAACTGAAGAGTCAGGGTTGAAAAATTTGTATGATGTAAAATTGAAAGTAAAAAATTAAAAATTTAAATTCTAGAAATTTCATTCCTAAAAATTTAAAAAAATACATATACATATGTATATTATAAATATAAATAATATGTATATGTAAATATAATAATAAGTATATTATAATAATATGTATATTATAAAACAGAGCTAATATTTTAGATTTTTATGTTATTTTTGTATTTTTTTAAGATAAACTTGGAAAAAATTGGAAAAAAGTAGTGTAGGGAAAATAAAAAGTGGGTGTAGGGAAAAAAGGGATTTTTTCTCATAAGCGTAGGGATTTCTAAAAAAAATCTCCTGGCATCACTGCCCGGAGGAGTCAAATCCAAAGAGCGAGTAGGTTAAAACTCGCTAGAAGACGGTTTAATGGATGACCATGATTGATTTTATTCAAATAAACCTCCATCGGAACGAAACGACTACCAACGTTCTGATGGCTAAAATTAACACAGGTAAAATACATATACATAGCTTTAATCCGGAAACCTTGGACGAGTCGCAACAAGGTTTCTGGATTAAATCACGTAAATTTCCAACTTTTCTACGCTGATACAGGGTCTCGACCGAGAACATGTATCTTATGTCACAAGAACTTACGTTTTCTCCTCTCAACATGATTATCCACATCGGATGTAACGGTGCTGAAGCAAGGTCGTTGCATCTGTTTACTTGCCCTTCGATTCTCTGACACTACCACCAACGTCGGAGCTGATGAAACTGGTTGAAGAGGTACAAAGGAAAAATAAGAAAATTGTAATAGGTTGTGATGCCAACTACCACCATGTAGCTTGGGGTAATACATATACACAAACACCAATCGCAGAGGAAAAGCCCAATGACAGGATGCAAGGGTAATATTTATACCTAAACCAGGGAATTCTAGCTATGCGACATCTAAGTCCTATCGACCGATAAGTCTTACGTCCCTCCTACTTAAAACCTTGGAACGAATAGCCGATAGTATGCTTAAAAGCAGTATACAAGACAAATGCCTTAAAGGGACGATCGGTGGAAACCGCTTTAAAAGAACTTGTCCACTACATAGGTGAATCTTTTGAAAGTAAACTGTATATACTGGCGGTATGTATTGACATCGAAGTCGCCTTCAATAACGTGCACACCGATAATTTTATCCAATCCATAAAACCAGTTTTATGTTGATCGGGTGCTCCGTAAGTGGATCAACTACATGCTAAAGAACAGATGGATAAGCTGAGTGATGTACGATATAACTATCAGGAAAAAGGTATTTCGCGGTATACCACAGGGTGGCATTTTGTCACCTTTACTCTGGGTTACCACGAATAGCCTCCTAAGGACCCTAACCGAGAAAGGACTTATACCTGTCTGCTGTGCAGACGATGTGGTAACACTTTTAAAGGGAAAGCATTCAAATTACTTGTATAAAAGAGCTGAGGAGGCTCTGAATAAGGCCTTGGACTGGGCTCAACCGAGAGGCCTCAATGTTAACCCGGCAAATACAGATTTCTGTCTTTTCACAAGAAAGACAAAAATTTCTACTATAGGCATGAAATGGGGTCTTAGTCCTACTATGACAAATTGGCTTTATAATAGTGTAATTAGACCAATTCAGGAGTTCAGCGTACATGCTGCTTGGGTATAAGTGGTGTCATATGTACTACTTCAACCAATGCTTAGGCGAACTGGCCAAAAGCGGTTATAGGACACGTCATCAATGTACTATACTGGACACATTGGAAGGTTATACACAATCATCGGACGTAGTCGGTAACGAAAGGGCGAATGTAATAGCTTTAAAGGGAAGGGAGCTCGAGGCAGTTAATCTGACAAACGCAAAACCATGCGACGCAACAAAAGCTGAACTAAAAATATGGGTGAGAGAATCCAATAAGGCCTCTTGGAATAATGAAACAGTGGGTAGAAGCACAAATATCCTATGGGGTGACCCTGATGAGAGCAAGACGAAAAATCTCCTCAAAATGAGCAAGTCTGAAGTTAGTTAGTACGTATTCTGAGTGGACATACAGGTTTACGAACACATCTCTGCAAAACTGGACGTGCGGATTCAGACGAATGTAGAGCATGTGGAGAGGACAGTGAAACTCAGGAGCACTTTCTTTGCCACTGCCAGGCATTCGTCGAAGTTAGATCCAAGTATCTTGGAAGTGATGTTATTCCGGAAATAACATTCTTGACTAACACTGATTGGAAGATTCTTAGGAATTACGTTCAGGAAACTGAGTTTCTGAAAACAGAAAAATAATTCAATTAGTTTTTTTCTTTTTTATACCCTTCACCTTCGTGAGAAGGGTATATATAAGTTTGTCATTCCGTTTGTAATTTCCAAAATATAATTTTCCGACCCCATAAAGTATATATATTCTGAATCCTTATAGATAGCGGAGTCGATTAAGCCATGTCCGTCTGTCTGTCTGTTGAAATCAGTTTTCTGAAGACTCCAGATATCTTCGGGATCCAAATCTTCAATAATTTCCTATGTTTGGATGGCTGTGTGTTTCATTGCTTTGTGTATAATGTTTTTGTTTTCTTGGTGTATTGAATTTCGCATGTTTGGATGTCTGTTGGTTTCATTGTGTTTTGTATTTTGTTTTTGTTTTTTCTGTATTTCGTTTCGTATGTTTGGATGTCTGTTGGTTTTACAGCCTTGTGTATTTTGTTTTTTGTGTGTTTATATCGTTTAGCGTTGTTGTTGTTCATTATGTTTTGCTATTGCTATAATAATGATATAGTCGGGAAAATGAATTTATAAATACACTATGGTGAAGGGTATATAAGATTCGGCACAGCCGAATATAGCACTCTTACTTGTTTAATGATAAGGAGCGCACAACAGGCCCGATAGTGGCCTAGGTGTATTTCTTCGGATTTGATGTAGTCCTCCTATCCTCCTATCAACCTACCTACCGTGACAAGGTTTTGAAGATTCGTAGTAGTCGAATACAATACTTTTACTTGTTTTGATGTTAAGTTTTATTAAATCCCGGTTTAATGAATAACAATTTTCAAAATCCCGTTTTTTCAAAATATTTTCTTCAAAAAGCGGATCCCGCTTTTATTCAAAAACTGACCAGATGTTAAGTATACATCCTATTATTAACCTATTCTAACCCAATAATGATATATCAAAAGGTCAATTAAAATTTGTTTGTTATAAAAGTCAATTTATCTAAATACTATACATTTGCTACATTTGTATGTCATCATAAATTCATATACTTTAGTTATCATAAATTCACATACTTACCAGCAGAAAACAAGTCGAAACCGTAAACAGTGAATGGTTTAATCATATTTTTTTCGAAGTTATTGACTTTTAAAATATTAGCAGCTTCATTAATTCGTTCAATAACTTTTGGAGACAATGTCATAGGTTGGCCGTTTCTATAATAAAGAAAACGTATTAAATAGCAAAAAATATATACATAAATATATTGGTTATATATTAACGATAAACAATATTTGCATATGGACATTTGACGAAACCATTCCCTCCAAAAGAATGTTAAGGAAGCTGAAAGAAAATATTTTAACGCAAAAACTAAATTCTTTTAATAGATATCCCTCTCGCACCCTATTAAGCGACTACAAAGTCCATTTCGAAAAAATAATTTCTTAAATATTTTTAATTTAATTTCAATATTTTTGTTTATTTAATCTTTGTTTATAAATTTGTTTGGCAATTTTTGTTTTTATCTTTTTATTATAGTTTTCGACAGGTATTTTATTGGAAGTTTCCAATGTAAACGTAATTCATGTTGCCTCTTTTCACTTTATGTTACAGAAACACTTTTTACTCACAAATCGAGAAACGATGGAATTTTTTGTTTTATGCCTACTCGATGCGAAAGCTTTTCGATCAAGTTACAGAACACAGGCACTGTTTTATATGGAAAATGTGTAGTAAACCATTGTTAACTTTAGTAATCGTTTTTGCATAAGGCAGAATATGTTTAAATTTTAGGGTATGAAAAAAAGTGTGAAATTTTTTTGATGGCACATTAATATTCTTTAATACACATGTACTAAAAAATACATTTCTCAATATTATTAAACATAAAATTAAGAAATTGATAATACTTAACTCCTCTAAAAGGATATCTTTATTTAAGTTGTTATTAATAACGTCATATTTTTTTTTTAATTTTGTAATAACATTTAGAGATAGAATTTTTATACAAATATTTTTTAAACGGAGTTATTGTTCACAATATTGCGAAATCTTAAAAGGTTTAGTAGATAATTAAATTCAAACAGAAAATTCCTCATAAATCTATCATAAATTTATATGAAATGCTAAGCAGTTTGTAAACACGATGTATGTATGTATGTATGTATGTATGTATGTATGTATGTATGTATGTATGTATGTATGTATGTATGTATGTATGTATGTATGTATGTATGTATGTATGTATGTATGTATGTATGTATGTATGTATGTATGTATGTATGTATGTATGTATGTATGTATGGATGGATGGATGTATGTATATATATATATATATATATATATATATATGTATGTATGTATGTATGTATGTATGTATGCATGTATGTATAAAGTATTTTTCAAATCCTTTGTACATGAAGATTTTTTATTTTTTACTTTTTAGAAATTATATATATTTTGTGCATATTTGTTGTTTGTTTCTTTTCTTTTTCTTTATTTTTTATGGTTTCAGTGAAGAATTCAATTTTTGTTGATTTTTTATGTGCGATTTGGTTTGACTTTTAAAAAAAAGTGTGGAAAAAGATGTAGTATTTTCATCACAATTTTATATTAGCGTGTCATTGGAAGCAGTAAAAATCCGATATTTGAATGTCAAAAATAAACCACATTCTTTCAATGCAACGCTTATGCAAATTTCGTTGGTTTTCACCAACATTTGATGTACTTTGAATATGTTATTTGTAGTGACTTTTCTACATCTATCTCTATACTTTTAACTGAGTTTTCATTTTTAAGAAAATATTTGGTTTATAAAAGTGAAAATATGTAAACACATTTTTAGGTGCGATTAAGATGTCGTTTGTAAAGTATGACATCAATTATTTTTTGCTGGGTAATTTTGTTTGCTAGTTTAACCATTATGTCAATAACCACCCTGCCAGCAATTTTGTAGTGGACTACGAGAAAAATTCACTTCTAGTTTACTTTTACAAACTAACTATAAGTTTACTACAATGTAATGCAAAGCTGTCCCGAAATTTGCTATTTGGCAAAGTAAACAACCGACTTTTAAAAACTAACTAACTAATGCAGAAGAGCCCCAAAATTATCTGGA
Organism: Lucilia sericata; assembly: GCF_015586225.1. NCBI lineage: Eukaryota > Metazoa > Arthropoda > Insecta > Diptera > Calliphoridae > Lucilia > Lucilia sericata. The sequence goes on along the minus strand of NW_023995602.1, from coordinate 35,201 downwards.
GAGAATTTTATTTCAATGTTTTCTCTTGTTTCTCCATTATTATGAATTTATTTTTGTTAACTTTAGTAGACTGACTATAAACGAACTACCATATAATGCAGTAATGTTCCAAAATTTGGTATTTGTTAACGTAAGCAACCGACTTTTAAAGACTAGCTACAAGCTAACTATCATATAATGCCGAAATACCCCAAAATTATCTGGAGGGCATTTTGTTTCGACATGTTTTCTCATGGTTCTTTATTATTTGGAATTTTGTTTTACATTTTTGTCATTTTCTTGTATACATTGTGAAATTAGAGTCAGTAAATTGGAGAAATAAATTATAAAAGGTTTAATATTTCAAAACTCGGTCCCTAAATTCTGCTGATTGATGCTGTAAATATAATACATTATTAGTTAACATTACACATAACATTTTTAAATTTATTTAGATGTATCGATGGATCATGGATACCGCTGTTATTACTGATGTCTATTAATTTTAAATCTTAAAAAGGTGTCTATTTCCATTGTAACAAACTACTAGCACGACTTGAAAAAGCAGATCATATTACATAAACGTTTCCAAATCTTAAAAATGTGTCTATTTCCACAGTATTTTCAACTATTTAGTGGATCTAATGAACTTCAGCCATAAATAGCTTACAGAATAAGCACTGGAACTAATTGTCATTCAGATTTCTCTGTTTTTAACATGTAACAAATATTTTAATATTTTTTTAAAGCGAAGTGTAATTTAGATAACCAATAGTTAAACAAATTTTAAATATATTTAGTTAATGTAAATAAATTTTACATATATTTAATTAAAATGTAGGTAATACAAAAGAAAACTATTAGTTGACTTTCTGCAACTAACTTTAAGTTAGTTAATAAACAGTTAACTTTAAGCTAATCTTTTTATAACTAACTTTAAGTTAGTTGAAAAGTCATGCAGAGTCGGACATCGCCATGTTAAAATAGTCAGTTGGCTCCATTAAAAATAATCCATAACTAGTTGATGAAAAAGTCGGCTTTTAATGCATTTAAAGTTAGTTGAGTTGCTGGCAGGGCATATACACGGGTATGTTTTTTATTTTCAAAGTGATATATCTCGAGATCTATATATCGCATCGACTTGAAATTTTAGGTATTCTCTCAGAGTAATGTAACTAAACCGACTATATTTTTAAAACCGATTTATGACCGATTTTCTAATTTTACCTCGTACATCAACACCCAACATATCCGGGTATGCATAAGAAGTATATGTCAGTTATCGGACAAAAATAAGATTCATTATAAATTTTATGTTTTATTATATGAAATATATATATTCTTGAATATTATGAAAAAAAATTTATGAATCTGTTTTGGACCCTGTTTACAAAATATGACTGACTTTGTAAAGTAAAATTATGCTAATTGTAGGAATTTTATTTTTATATAAACAAAAATCGTAAAGTTTGAATTTTCAAATTTTAATTTTTAACCATGACTTATACCCCATTTACACATACACAAAATCTAGTACTTATGAGATTTCGAGCCAAATCTAGTTGATTTTAACTAGATTTACCATACAAAACAAATTCTACTTCGTAACTAGATTTCGTTAAAATCTACTCAAAATGTGATGTAACTCTGTTTTTTCCTAAATAATACGACGCTACACAAGAAAAACGAGAAAAACAAAGATTTCGTTAAAATCCACTCAAAATCGAATAGTTTTTAGTGATGCAACTCAGTTTTTTCCTAAATAATACTAAAAAATACGACGCTACACAAGAAAAACGAGAAAAACAAAACAAAGAAAAAAATTAAAATGTCAACAAAATTTTAATAAATTGAAAAACATGAATGAAAAGTTTATTTAAAATAGAAGCTAATGTTATTTTTAAAGATCTGATTTTTTATTGTAAATAAAATGTTAATAAATATCCCTTTTTTCCTTCTTTTATTCCATATCAGACACAATTTTAAGAAATATTAGAAAAAATGAAATCTTCCTAAATGCCAAAAATAGTAAGAAACATATTATTTAATGCAAATCAATTAAATATACCTTAATTAATAATATAAAATTTTTGTTCAATTATCTTTTTCCGTCTAAAGCTACGTTCAGACGGAACACGAAATTGGCCATATATTTTTGTAAAGATTTGAATTATTAATACAATTTTAATATTGTTTGTCCTGAAAAATAAAAAAATTATCAATATAATAATTTCATCCTTTATATGGAAGAATAATATTTTAAAAGGATATTTCCACTTTTAGAGACCGTACTACTTAATTTCACTCCCAGTAACACAGGATACAAATATTTGAATAAAAATATTAAATCCTCAAAAATTTTAAAGTCCTTTAAAAAGGAAAAGGGATCAGAAAATTTAAAACTGAGTATACAGTTTTTCAATATAAAAACTCTACTTTCGTTGTATTTGGTTTTGTTTAAGTCCAAAAAGTAATGTCAAGAAATTAATTTTTTCATATTAGAGTAATAATATAATTGTTTCTAGTAACTTAGCTAATAATGCTATAGAAATAAATTTTAAGTATGTGGTAAAGAATACACAAGGTTTCAACTTATATTTATTTAAAAAACAAATAACAATAAAGGATATGAAAGGATGAAATTCTCAAAGGGCATTATTTAAAATATTTCGTCCTGAAAAAACAGTAAATAGAATTGATTTTCGGAGATTATCCTCTGTCATTTGATACCCATATTGACGGAAATTGTTCAGTAAATATATTTTAATAAATTTTAATATCCTTACAACTTTAAAGTCCTTTAACGCAGTTTCACTTTAGATAACCTCTAGTATCATGTTTATATGGCTTCGTTCAAGTCCAAAAAAAAATTATTAAAAATTGTATCACGGTGTAATAAAATAATGCTATACGCACAATTGGGACGAACGACGAATTTTTCGGAACGAAGTTTCGTCCTCAGATATAGAACACACTAAAGTATATGAAAATACGTACAATCAGTGCATATGACGAAATTCGTCATACGTAACGAACTGTGCGATAGGTTTATTTCTATTTCATACGCAGATGAACGACGAATAAATTGGATTAGAGTGACCCTGTTACATTTTGGTTTTAGATTTTTTTTTTTTTTGTAAATAAAGTTATTTTTTTGTTTTAAGTTGTGCTTTCTTTTATGTTTATGGTATATAAACTAAGTTAGCGCGATTTTTTATTAATATAATTTTCATTCAATATGAAAATAAAAAAATATTTAAAAAAATTTCAAATAAAATATTTTTTGTTTTAGATATATGGTCACACCAAAATCTTATTTTCATGGAAATGACGATATAAAATAAAATGAAAAAATCTTTATTTTTCGAATCTGAACATAAAATAGTTCATGTTAGCCAACAGCAATGGGGATGATTTTCATAAAACAAATTGATTTGCCGGCAAATAAATATATTCCATTGTTTCATCAATGTGAATTCCTTCACAATTTGTTAAAAAATTTCCTGTACAAAAATTGTATGCACTTTTATGTTATGATGACCCACACGAACTGCTGCGAAATGCTTTGCTTAAAAAAAAACTATGTTATGTCAATTCATGCATAATTCTAGCTGCTGTTATAGATGTCATATGTGTTGACATATGTGCGCGTGTGTCGCATCATGGGCAGAATGAAGTTTTATTGTTTTTTACAACTAAATACATATGTATGTATGTTCCTGTGCTGGCAAAGCATGATGAAATTGTATACAAATGCTGAACAGAGGAAAATTTAAAACTATTAGAAATGCAAGAATGTATGTATATAAATTAATTTTACACATACATTTTGTATGTGTGTATATTTTATCTTAAAAATCTGAATTAATCAGTATTAAAATTTTTAGTATAATTACTTAAATTACTTAAATCTAAGTTACTATGTAAAAACATAATTTGATTTACAATACTTGGATTTTTTCCCAGTACTGAACTCTTTTCTATTAATAAATATCGTACTTTTGAAAGAAAGTCTTTCCGATGGTGCTGAACTGGCTGGTATTGCTAGAACAGACGTATATATACAGTTAATCTCAAAAATAAGTATACAGAAATACTGACAATTGGTTTTATTTAAAAAAGGATATTATTTTTTCAAAAATCAAAAAAGTAACACATTTATTTATTAAAAACAATTATGATAACACAGTGATACAGCAAAAAAATGCAGGGGTTCTCATATACCAATTCCATTTCGTTATAGTCCATAGAGTAGGAATATATTTTTAATTTTTCCCGATCACTTCGTTTAGTTTAAGAGCAAAAGATGTGAAAAAGAGCTATTTTTGAAGTTTTAACTTTAAAAAAATATATTTATGGTATTCAAATTGGATATTTTGTTTTAAAGATACAAGTGTTGTCTTTCAACCCAAAGAAATAAATCCAAAATTTATGATTAATGTCTTGGTTACGGCCAACCAAGACCGTAACTCAGACATTTGACCATAAATTTCGGATTTCTTTTTTTGGATTAAAAGGCAACACTTGTATCATTAAAAAAATATCGGATTTGAAAATCGGATGAAAACTACTAAACTTATGATTTTTCAAATTTAAAACTTCAAAAATGGCTCTTTTTCGCATCTTTTGCTCTTAAAAAGTAAGTTAACGAAGTGATAGGGGAAAACTAAAAATATATTCGTACTCTATGGACTATAACGAAATAGAATTGGTATATGAGAACGCCTGCATTTTATTTTTCTTCACTTTTGTATCACAGTGTAATTATTATTCACTACTTTTTTTCTTCATATTTTGGTTCTTTGAGTTCTCATTTAAGCTGAAGTTAAGAAGGTGCAAAATTTACGTCACAAAAGTAAGTATACAGATCATTTCAATATATATTTGGTTTAATTATATTAACAAAATTTATGGAAATTTTACTTGTATTAATAAATAAAATATTTTTTACACATTTTAAAATATTTTTTACACAATAACTTGGAAAAAATCTACTTTTAGTTCCGAAATCTTGAAATTTGGGCCGATTGGCTCCGGAATTAATTAGTAGGACAGTTTTTTTCCCACTTCTACGATTTTTTTTCCACTTTAGACCCCGGATTTTGGATCTGGTGGTCATTGAACCCTCCAAATGATGCATTGGAAATAGAATTTTTAACTTTTGAAAAGAGTTGTTATTTAGAAATTAATGTTAAATACAGTGGCGAGCAAAACTGGATACATATCAATAAAGTGTATGTTAAAAACCCAATAAAATCCAGAAAATATTAAACAATAATTTTATATTGGTTTTAAAATATGCAATGGAAGAATAAGAAAATAAAACAATAGAAAATTCGTGAATATTGAAACTTTATCTCAAGTTTTAGCTAATTTTATTAAAAAAGTCTATGTATCCACTTTTGCACGTTTAAATTTAATTAATCTAGCAACACAAGTAAATTTAAAAATAACAATGAATTTGAGTACTGCTACTTAATTTACCTTTGAAGAAAGCATCAAAACAAACAGTTACCATTTTTGAGTCATATTTGTAATTTTTTTGCAAATATTTTAATTTTCTAGTTTTAATTAGAAAAATATCAAGTTTATTGGGAAACCAAATGGTCGAAATGACAAAAAATAATTACTGTGCTCGTCAAATTGCCAAGAAGTTAGGAATTTGCCACCGAAGAGTGCTACAAGTGCGAAAAAGAAAAATATGAGCACACCAGTAGTTAAGAAATGTCGATCGTGTTTGCTTTCGGAGAGAGATGCCAGAACTATGGAGCGTTTATTGACATCCAAACAGGTAAAAATACAAAAAACAGGCTATAGTCGCCATAAATAAGTCCTTAAGTGAATGGGCAGTCCGGGGAGCTCTTCGTAGAATTGGCCTTATATCAGCCGTAAAGCAGAAAACACCAGCGTTATCAGAAAAAAATGTGAAGGATCGTCTTAAATTTAGCAAGAACCACAAAAATTGGAGTGTTGATGACTGGAAAAGGGTTATATGGTCCGATGAAACAAAAGCTATACTGATGGCAAGGAATATTACTGGCACCGCCCTTATGAAAGCTCAAAAAAGCACCAAGTAAAACAAAAGAGTGAAACAAGCGGGTGGTAGTCTGATTGTGTGGGCTTGTTTCACTTGGTAGAATCTCGGTTCTTTAGTAAAATTAGATGCTATAATGAAAAAGGAGGATTATTTGAGCATTTTCAATCCAATATTCCAGATTTTGTGGAAGAATGTGCATATCCAGAGTCAGAGGTTATACTTCAACAGGATGGGGATCCGAAGCATACGGCAAAAATCGTAAAGAATTGGCTTTCAGCGCAGAATTTTCAAACGATGCAATAGCCAACTCAATGCCCGGAAATCAATCCAATTGAAAATTTATGGGCTTTGTTAAAAAAACGTCTTGTGCAATTCGATAATGCACCAAGAAATCTTAAAGAACTTTAGTCGAGAGTACAAACGGAGTGGTCTAGTATTCCGCACCGGACCATTGAGACCTTGGTCAAAAGTACGCCTAAACGTATAAAAAGTGTCATAAAAGCAAAAGGACTTTGCACAAAATATTAAAAATCAAAATTTTTTTAAAACGTGCAAAACTGGATACTTCGACTTTATTTATAAATATGTTTTAATTTTTAGATTAATATTTAATTATCATGAATTTAATTTCGTTTTCTTTTTATATTGCTTTACTGAATATTTAAAATTGAAAACTTTATTATTTATCCTTTATTTTATGGGTTTTATAGCATTTTTAAGTCTTATTAGCTAAACATGTATCCAGTTTTGCTCGCCACTGTATATATAATGTTGAACAGAGTACGTTCTTAAAAAACCGAAATTTAACTCCGATTTCTTAAGACTTACAACATAAACTTTAAAATTTGGATAATTCTATACATTTCCTTTAATTTAAACAGGTTTTCCAAATACTCCGATTTCCAAAGCATACAATAATGCTACCAATCATATCTTGATATACTTGATACAATAACCATGTTTTATGGATCGGACATTTTATTTGTTCTAGCAACAAATTAAGATGTATCTGTGTTCAAAATTGTTCAATTCGTATTCATACCACCAATTGAGCCTGATTTAATATAAAAATCTTACTATTTTGGACAATAATCAATTTCAGAACCGATATGTAGTGTAAGTTATTGACATGGTCACCATTTGACGATTATTGGTAGTATTTAGAAGTGTGTAATGGATGATTAGAACCGAAAAACTTGTTTTAATTAATGGATACTAGTACAAATATTATTAATATCGCAATTTAAGATATAAATTTCAGGAAATCGTCGTTAAATATCGAATATGAACGCTATACTATGTTAAAAACGGCAATGTTCCGCAATGGATTGCAATTATTGTACAGAAACAATTAATTTAAAAGTTAAAATATCGTCTTCCAATGCATCATAATGAACAAACGAGGGATATTATTGAATACCCGATCCAAAACTCCGGGGGTTTAAATAGTCAGATGTTCTTAAATAGGAAAAAATGCTCCTATAAATAATATTCAGATCAATTACCAAAAATTTAAATTTTTCGGAACAAAAAGTGAATTTTTTCCATGTTTTAGTGTACAGAATATTTTATTATAAAATAATTACATTCAAACGGTAAAATTTTCATGAATTTTGTTAATATCATTAAGCATTTGGCTTATATATTATATTAAAATTATCTGTATACTTATTTTTGTGACGTAAATTTTGCACCTTCTTAACTTCAGCTTAAATGAGAACTCAAAGAACCAAAATATGAAGAAAAAAAGTAGTGAATAATAATTATCATAATTGTTTTTAATAAATAAATGTGTTACTTTTTTGATTTTTGAAAAAATAATATCCTTTTTTAAATAAAACCAATTGTCAGTATTTCTGTATACTTATTTTTGAGATTAACTGTATATATGTATAATAACCCAGCAAAAAAGAACTTCCAAAAAAGCAAATAAGAAGTAGAATTTACTCCATGGAAGTACTGAAAAAGACCTGAAGAAGTGATGATTTTAACACAGGCTTGTCAACAAAAGAATATCTTCAGCATTGAAAAAATATAATTATTATCGCTTCTACGGAAGTCATAAACATCACTTCCACAGAAGGTAAAAAATTCCTTAATTGCTACTTTTGAAGTGGTGATAAATGTTATTTTTTTTTTTTTATTTTTTTTCTGGGAAAGGGTATTCTTTTTTGTATTCCTTCCACAATTCTAATTGGTCGAATTCCTTCTAATACAAGATCGTCTGGCTTTCATACCTTATGATTTCATTCTGTATCTCATCATCACAATTGGGATCAACAGCAACTTGAACAAAATCATTAAAAGCATCATCTGTGTTTGTAGGCTCCATTATATCATTTGAGATAGATGCAGTATTTTCGTACATTTTTAGCATTTCTTTACAGCTTTTGTGAATGTTTTTATAATTTAATTACTTATATCTTAGGGCCATTAAGTTCTTTAAATTTTTTCTTTCTTCTTCCAACCAATTATAGAGCTATTGAAGCCTATAAAAACATAAGAAATTTAAAAGTTATATGTATAAATATATATTCCTAATTTTTCATCTCTTTAAAACGTGCGACCCTCACGTTCATCACGATGGAAATTCCCATATTCAAATATTTTAACAAATAAAAACTATTCCCCGACAGCTGAATTATTCGGCCAAGGGCTGTCAACCTCAGCAACAACAATACAATTTTCTCCAGCTGAGCAACACCTTCCTTTTGGTCCGTGCCGGAATTGAATTAAATCCCGGGCCATGGTTCTGCACTGTTTGCCAGAACCGACTGCACCATATATCCACCCAATTAAGGTGCAACTCTTGTTTGGGCTGGGGTCATCTCAGGAACTGCTACGGACTTAACCATCATCGAGAGTGGTGTGAAAATTTCGTCGCTGTTTACAACAACGGCAAGATTTATCAGCGTCATCTTCTTACGCTACTCTTGTTTGGGCTGGTGTCATCTCAGGAACTGCTCCGGACTTAACCATCATCGAGAGTGGTCTAAAAATTTCGTCGCTGCTTACAACAACGGCGAGATTCATCAGCGTCATCGTCATCTTACTACGCTACACCTCCGCCTTCAGCTCTGGCACTCTTGCTAAGGAGAAGAGCAGAGAGGTGCGTTGCTGGCGGAACAGATTGACGAGTCCACCTTCTGCGCCGTGCACCCCACACGGATTATGGGTACCTGCGCTAGCTCGACCGATATCACCATATCAAGTGCTGGTCTAATCAACTCTGGGATCATACCACTTACCCATAATCGTTTGTCTGGATCGACCTAACGATTTTATCGTCTCTGAACGTCCTCAATACGTAAACCAAAAGAAAGCAGACTGGCACGGATTCAGAGAATTCTCCGAACGCATCTTCTGTGATCTAAATTTTCCCTCCAATGTCCAGCATGCAGAGAGGAAGTTCTGTGAAACCGTCATCTCCGCAGCTGCTCGAATTATACCTGCTGGTCGAATATCCGTAGTGCGGCCGCACTACAGAAGCAGCCAGGCTTGCAGATGAAAGAGATGACATCCGAAATACCAACCCAGGTGATCCTAGGCTCGCCCAGCTGAACCTTGAAATCAGCAGGTTGGTAAATGAGGAAAAGCGGAAAATATTGCTAGATCACTTGAAGAACTGCAACTTGAGTTCGGGTGTTAGTAAGTTGTGGTCTAAAGTTCGATCTCTCTCCAACCCGACGAAGAAGGATGACAGGGTTTGCAGACATCCACATTTCCGACCCTAAAGGGTGCTCGCGCGCATTCTGCCGGCAATTCATTGAGTACCCAGAGAATGACAAGGCGAAACGAAGCGTTGTTCGCAAACTTCGCAACCTTCCAGTCACAGACATACCACAGCCCTTCACCCCAGCTGAAGTTGCAGACATCATTAACAACGCCAAACCATCTAAGGCGATTGGCCCTGACGGAATATCCATGCTGATGTTAAAATACCTTGGCGAGCGGGGAGTTGAATACCTGACTATGGTTTTCAACAAGTCAGTGAGTAGCCTCGTAATAACCGAAGCCTGGAAAAAGGATAGAGTCATTCCCATTTTAAAACTTGGGAAAGACGCTACGGAGGGACAATCATACAGGTCGATATCCCTTCTATCACCAGTCGCGAAGACTCTAGAGGTGCTTCTCATCCCCCAGCTGTCCAGCCACCTAACAGCAGCTCGTCACCATAATGGATTCCGCAAAATGCACAGCACCACCATGTTACACATAACCACCCTAATGTTACTAATAAGTTATATATGACAACACTGTAACCAATATTTTAGTAGTAACTATATATTTAAGATCACTAATGTACATCCTTTTTGATAATTAATAAATGTGCTTTTGAAGACAAAACAGACGTATATAATATGGTGTCAGTACCGAAATTCAGTAACTTTTTAACTACAAAAATTTGTCGTTAAATAGTAAAAATTCGTAAGTTAACAATAATTGTAGTTATGTGGTATTCTGAATTTTATTTCAACGATTTTTTCGTTAAACATAATCATTAGTTAACGAAAAGTATCGACAAATAAAAAGTTCATGTTAATAATTTTATATTTTAAAAATATTTCAATACAAAACTTTTGACATTCTCATATTTTTCCGATCTTTGTCGTTAAAATATTCTAAAGTCGTTAAAAAGTTATAGAATTGCAATTTCGTTAATGCAACCGATAATTGTCGTTACTTTACGATATCGGTAGTTAAAATTAAAAAAATACAGAATTACCGCGATTCAGTAACATTTTAACTACAAAAATTTGTCGTTAAATAGTAAAAATTTGTAAGTTAACAATAATTGTCGTTATGTGGTATTCTGAATTTTATTTCAATGATTTTTTTCATTAAACATAATCATTAGTTAACGAAAAGTATCGGCAATGTAACGACAAATAGAAAGTTCACGTTAATAATTTTATATTTTAAAAATATTTTAATACAAAAATTTTGACATTCTCAAATTTTTCCGATCTTTGTGGTTAAAATATTCTAAAGTTGTTAAAAAGTTAGAGAATTGCAAATTCGTTAATGCAACCGATATTTCTCGTTACTTTACGATATAGGTAGTTAAAATTAAAAAAATACAGAATTGCGGTACAGGTGTTGTTAAGTAGAAAAAAATAAAACTTTTAAAATAAAATAAACAATTTAAAACAAAATTGTGTCGAAAGTTTCAAAAACAAAATACATTCTGTCGTTTGGCTTTTTTAATAAAACAAATTAAAACAATAATATTTGTATAAGATGCCGTACAACGTGCCAGCGGCACTCCACGTGGACGTGGAGTGGAAAAATTGGAGGAAACAATTTAAGATCTACTTATTGGCTTCTAATTTAGATTTTGCGGTCCCACATTGTGCAACCGCAGTGCCTCGAGATTTTCAATTCATTTGATGAGGAGAGCGACACTATTAAATATGAGAACTTACTAAAAAGGTTTGAACTACATTTTATACCGAAGGTAAATTTTGCCATGGAACGACATACGTCAATAGTTTAGTATGCAACTGCCTTGGAAAATCTAAGTAACACCTGTGGTTACGGCACACTAAGACAAAGTCTTGTCAAAGATATTTTTATTTGTGGCCGATAGTTACAAAAATGTAAAAGAAAGATTATTGAGTGAAGGCTCAATAGAATGGCCAAGAGCTTTGGAAATTGCCAAGAGTATGGAAATGGCAAAAGAAAATATGGCCAGCATACATGGTGAAAAAACAGAAGACTCGATGGTAGCAGCTCTACACATAGAAAAAAACAACACGTATCAAAAAAACAACAGCATAAACCAATACAACAATATGATAATTCGGTGTTATGTAAAAAGTGTGGTCAAACTCACAAAAATAAATGTCCAGCAGAGGGCGCAGTTGTCATGCATGCGGAAAAGCAAACCATTATGCAAAAATGTGTTTTCTAAAATCCAGTGGTAAAAAGCAACAACCAAAGAAGTTTGTCAAAAAGATAGGTGAAAATGAAAACTCGGATGAAGAAAATCTTTTTGTGGGATCTCTTAATGAAGTAATCACCAACGAGGGGATAAACAACAACAACAAACAAATGACAACATATGGAATGTCAACAACGGTGTAAATGGTAAAAACCTAGTTTGCCAGGCGGATACCGGACCTCAGACGAACTTGATGTCCATCAACACTGTCAACAATTTGGATATTCGTAAGGTGGATTATAAGGTATATAATAATATATTTACTTTTAGTTGTAAAAGGATACCAGTTGGCGGAAAAATTTTCACGGAATTTTCTTTTAATAAAATAGTTTATGAAACTTATACCCATATTCTATAATTTTTCGTTCATTCTGTAAATGTACAGAAACAAAAGCGTTAACATGAACATTTTGTATTCTATAATAATAACATTTTAAAAATTGGTTTGTGAATTTGATAAACAATTCAAAATTACCAGATGCACAATTTTTTTAAGTTTTGAAAAATTAAAAAAAAAAAAATTCGAAATTTAAAAAATAATATATTTTCAATTTTCTTTCATACGGTAACAAACATTGTTTGTCAAAATTATTTTGTTTCTTTTTAGTACTTTTTAAAAAAAATAAAGAAAATTTATAGTTTTTTTGTCCCAAACGGATGTCAAAGTTGTTCGTGTAATATTTTAGGATTCCAGTTCTCAAAATTCTGTTCTTCAATGTTTAAAAAAATTGTACATACAAAATTTGAAGACTCTTGCAGTTGAAGTTTCTGAGATATGCGACTTTTATGACGGCCTGGCATTTCGAAATAAAAAGTATTCCTTCTAGACCTACAGGAAGACATTTTGAAAATTTCAAGAAAATAAGTCCAGCCTTTTTATACATTTTTACCCCTAAACGTTCGAATTTCCAAATATCCCTCCTAAAATACAACTACGGTCAAAATTTCATTATTCTTGGTTCAGACGTTTGGGCTGTAAGATGATGAATCATTCAGTAATGCTACTCTTTTATAATGTACCTTTATATACTTAGATGATTAGAAATATGAATAAATGATGTCTGTTGTTCATGTGAATAACGGATTTCGCAAAAAACACAAAAACAACTTCTTACTTGTAATTTAAAAAAATGTTGAAACGACAATCACTACAAAAAACCTACCGTTGAAATTGACATTTAATTTCGTTACTAACAGAGCACTTTTATGTTAAAAAACTTAACATTTTACACAAAATGTTTAGAGAATACAAAAATTGAAAAATTCGTGTTAACGACGTTAACAGAACGAACGTTTAAGTTATAGAATAAGGGTATTATTTTTATATTGTAAACATGAAGTGTAACAATATTATAGGTTTAGAAATGGCCTCGAAAATGAATTTAATCAAAAGAATTGTGAAACCATTTTGGAAAAATATAAAGATATATTTCATGGGTTAGAGTGTCTTAAAGAAAAGTGCCATTTACAGCTTAAAGAAAATTGTCAGTCGGTTATTGACCCACCGCGTCGTGTACTATTTAGTCTTCACAAGCCTTTAAAGGATGAAAAAATTAAAAGTAATTGTTGAGGTTAAAGAGCCTACATACTAGGTAAACTCTTAAAAGAAAAACACTGCGTTTTCAGCACACGAGAAACTTTGATGCAAATATTTTTGTGGTTAGCCAATAACTGCTTGTTTATAGTTATCTTCTGCTTCCATTTCTGAATTTAAATGAGTAAATAATATAAAAACCGTTAAAATGAAAACCTATATAAAGTTTGGAAATAAATTTCATACACATGACCAGTGTTGCAAAGTGTAGGGATTTTTCCCTTTTTGTAGGGATTTTTTTCAAAATTTTGTTATGTAGGGAAAAAAGGAAAGATTTCGTACTTTTGTGAAATTGTAGGAATTTTTTCAATTTCATAGTTTTTAGCAAATAAATAGATTTTTTTCAGGAATATTAGATAGATATAAATTAAATTTCAATTAAGATGAGAAACAATTAGCAAAAGCTATCTGAATCTTGATTTTTAAAATTCCTTGATTTGTTTAAAAGTTATTAAAAAAAGGAAAATATCATCGATTAGTTAGCGAAGTCGATTTGTCGATGCATCGATGCGATGTCCGTCTTAATTTTTATTTTTAATTAATTTTTTGAATTTAAAGTTTTTAAAATTTATAAAAGTAGGCTTTATTTAATTATATTAATTAATAATTATATGAAAATATTATTTTTAGGGGCAGCCAAGATATGTGGTAATGTAATTAGCACACAAAATAATTTTTTTACATCGAATGACGTATCATTATCCTGCAATTGTTAACTGGGTCAGGGTTGGAATATTTGTATGATGTAAAATTGAAAGTAAAAAATAAAACTTTAAAATGGAAATTTTAGAAATTAAATTCCAAAACAACTAAAAAAAGATTTAATTTTTTAGCTTTTTATTATATTATTATTTTTTTAAATAAACATGCAAAAATGGAAAAAGTAGTATAGGGGAAAAATGTAGGAAAAATAAAAAGTGGATGTAGGGAAAAAAGGGATTTTTCTCATAAGCGTAGGGATTTTTGAAATTTAGGTGTGCTTCTTCGAATTATCTTGTAACTCAAGAAGCACCGCGTTTTCGGCGAAAGAGAAATTTTGATGAAATTTCTTTTGCAGTTAACATATCCCAGCTTATCTACAATTAACTGCTTTTATCATTTTTAAATTTTAAACCGTTAAAATGAAAATCTGTTCGGTTAATTTAAATTTTGTAATGAATTTATATATTTACATGAATGAACTTTTTTACACTTTTTTAATGCAAAAACGCAGAACGGCTTATCGATTTTCGTATTAGCATCATTGTCAGCTACCGATTGATGGTGTGCTTCATCGATTTTTGTGGTGAAAGGAACCCCGCGTATTCAGTCCACGAAAGGCCTTTATTGAATTTTTTGATGCAAACCAATTCTTTCCATATAAAGATTAATTACTGATAAAATTCAGAATTTAAAATTTGTTTAAAATGCGGAAATTCGCTAAAGTAAAAAATAAAAATTTGCAATTTATTTGTATTCGCTCTAAAATCTTTGCATGCTAATATTTTATCGCGGCTTTATGATTTCAACATGTAAAATTTAAAAGTATTTCGATCACGCGATATTTCGGGTATATTGAAGTTACGCTGTTAGTGTGCTTCGCGAAAAAGCCCTGTTTTCGAAACTTTCACGTTTGTTTTTCCAATATTTAAGCTTCTCTCGCATTGATACCTTCTAGAGCACATTTTGGAGATATGCATCAAACGCCGCGTAATTACAATGTCTACTTTTTCTCATTTATACATTTTGCATAACCGAAGAGCCGCAAATATTCTATACAAAAAACTTCAATTTTTGTAAAATTGTATAAATTTGGTTTCAAAACATTGCGAACACGTAATTTTTTACTTATAAATGGCACAACAATCAAATATGGACTATAGTCATTCAACAAGTGTATATAGCTTGACTTTCTAAGTTGCAAGCCGTCCTATAATATCAAAAAGTTGTAAAAAAAAAACAACTTGGTTTCAATCACTTTTTTGAGAAATTTTAACTTTGAGTGTTTATTTCTCCAACATGGAACTACTCACGACTACAAAATTTTATGGACGTATTCTTTCAAATCTTGTGAATAAAAATTCGTCATCACTTAATTTTCAAAATATTAAACGAAAAAAATATTTAATCAATAAAGTTGATTTCTTAAAATCTAAAACAAAAAAAGAATTTGCCATATGTATTATAAATACATTTATTTAAAAACAGGGGGATGTTACATAGTAACCAGACTAATGTTACTAATAAGTTATGTATGACAACACTGTCATTAGTAACTAGTAACCAATATTTTAGAACTAACTATATTTTTAAGGTCACTAATGTACATCATTTTTGATAATTAACAAATGTGCTTTTGAAGACAAAACAGACGTACATATATAATACACCACAGCATTAACCGCCATTGCCACTCAGATGTCACAAGTCTTAAAGCAGAAGGGGCCTTGTTAAAGGACGGTCCTATTGGCTCTTGACATGTCGAAGGACTTCGACTCTGTCAGTCACGCCACACTCTTCGAGGATATCCTGCAATCCACAATGCCCAACAACACGAAGAGATGGATCGTGAATTATCTGAGTGGTCGTTCGTAGAGTTTAGAGACAGACGCTCTAAACTCCGTAGAGTTAAACAAGGCGTACCTCAAGGTGGAGTACTATCGCCACTTTTGCTTAACTTTTACCTCTCTTAGCTCCCCGCACCTCCACAAGGCGTGGACGTGATTTCATATGCGGACGACTGTACTATTATGGCGACAATATTGTTGAGTTATGCGTTCTGGTGAATTGTTATCTCCATGAAATACATCAGTTATTCACTGCGCGTAACCTGCAATTATCACCAGCGAAGTCGTCAACAACACTTTTTACCACCTGGACGAAGGAAGTAAACCTAACCCTAGTCATGGTGGTCGATGGAGTCCAAATTCCGACCGTGCACCACCCAAAAATCTTGGGGGTCACATTTGATAGCCTCTTTACTTCCTCAGTTCTCGTCACTGTAATCACGCACAAATTGTAGAAACAAGGTCCTCAAAGAGCTAGCCGGCAGCACTAGGAGTATGTATAAAGAAACCTTGTTAGCTACATATAAAACGATTGGTCGGTCAGTCGTAAATTATGCTGCTCCAGTGTGGTCACCTTCGCTCAGTGATACCCAGTGGAGAAACTGTAAGGGGCTGCTTACAAATTACCTTGGAACATCACCTGCACGAGGAAACGAAGGTCCTCCCAGTCAAGGAACACAATGTCATGTTGAATAAACAGTTCCTCCTGGGATGTCATCGGAGGAGTCCCCAACCAGCTGTTACAACAACAACAAATAAAAAAACTACATTTTTTATTTATTTGACATTATATTTGTAAGAGGTGAATTTTTCCAAAGAAATAGGGTTGATTTTTTTCGTATTAAAAATATGTAATAATAAATTTAATACTAATTTGTAATTCTTAAAACTATAAATGTACATTAGATAAAAATTTCTAATAATAATATAATATGTACGTTAGGGTTATTACTTTTTGGGAGGCAAAATATCACAGCTAGGGTTGCCAGCCAGGCTGGACTTGGCTGGATTGTCTCGCTTTTTTGATGCTTGTCCAGTTTCAAGCTAAAATTTAATTTGTCCAGCTGAATATAATTTTTTAGTACACTGCAATAAATTGAGCAAAATTTGTATATGTTATCTTCATCAAATCATGTTACATTTGTTATACAACTAAGTTATGATTTCCCTCTTCTATCATCACTGACAACATGTCTCAACACTTGAACAGCCGATGTCGTAATAAATATTATTGCGAGCTATAGTCAATTTTTTTACGTACAGCTTACGTACTTATGATTTTTAAAATTAAAAACTTTAAAAATGTCGCTTTTTCACATCTTTTGATCTTAAAAACTACTACGTACTCTATGGACTATAACAAAACGGAATTGGTATATAAGAACCCCTGCATTTTTTTGGTGTATCACTGTGAAACTATTTACACAAAACCAGTATTTTTTTATGTCCAGCTTTTTTGTTTTGCCCAGCTTTTTAAAAACCAATGTCCAGCTTTTTGCGAATCGGAATCTGGCAACAATAATCACAGCACAGCCTTATAGCCAATACTGTCCTGATAATAAAAGGCTATTTTTTAATCAATTCGATGAAAAAACTTCCCGCACATATGGAATTTCTAAAATGCTTTTGTTCGTTATTTTTACTAAAATTATTTTAAAAATGCTCATATAAACGTATACTATTGTCTATAACATGCAATGTTATCGCGATTTGTAGAAATTTCATAACAGGGGTTTAAAGAACAATGTTCTCTTTAAGATATTGTAATACAAATGCAAAAATGTTAGCAAAATATTTATTTTTCTCATATAGAAAAGGTGACAAAACTTCATCGCCTTTGGTGCAGGAACTTTTTTACGGTCGCGAAAAATGTATGTATGTATGATATGTATGTATGTTATGTATGTATGTATGGTATGTAGGTATGTATGTATGTATGTATGTATGTATGTTATGTATGTTCTTGTATGTATGTATGTATGTCTGTATGTATGTATGTATGTATGTATGTCTGTATGTTATGTATGTATGTCTGTATGTCTGTTCTGTCTGTCTGTTCTGTCTGTCCTGTCTGTCTGTCTGTCTGTCTGTCTGTCTGTCTGTCTGTCTGTCTGTCTGTAGTCTGTCTGTCTGTCTGTCTGTCTGTCGTCTGTCTGTGTGTGTGTCTGTCTGTCTGTCGTCTGTCTGTCTGTCTCCCTGTCTGTCCCTGTCTGTATGTCTGTCCGTGCTGTTCCGCCCCTCGCGCCCCCTCCTCTTTCTTTTTCTTCCCCTCCCTCCCTGAGCTTGCGTTGCCCCTTAAGCGTCCTCTCCCACCCCCTACCCTTGTCTCCCCTTTTTCCGTTCTCCTTCTCCGTGCTCTTCATGCTTAATTTCATATTTCTAGGTTCAATATTATAGAAATTTCAAAATGTACCTTTTGTAAAACGAAAAGTACCAAAAGGTCCCCTTTTATAGGTTCTTACCTAGTCAAGACCCTACATGCTAAATTTCATGTTTCTAGGTTCAATATTATAGAAAATTCAAAAGTACCTTTTGTAGAACGAAAAGTACCAAAAAGGCCCCTTTATGTGTTCTGGCCTAATCCGAGCTCTACATACTTAATTTCATGTTTCTAGGTTCAATATTATAGAAAATTCAAAAAGTACCTTTTGTAGAACGAAAAAGTACCAAAAGTCCCCTTTAATAGGTTCTTACCTAGTCAAGGCCCTACATGCTAAATTTCATGTTTCTAGGTACAATATTATAGAAAATTCAAAAAGTACCCTTTGGAGAACGAAAAAGTACCAAAAAGTCCACTTTTATGTGTTCTGCTGGCCTAATCCGGGCTCTACATACTTAATTTCATGTTTCTAGGTTCAATATTATAGAAAATTCAAAAAGTACCTTTTGTAGAACGAAAAAGTACAAAAAAGTCCCCTTTTTTGTGCTCTGGCCTAATCTGGGCTCTACATATTTAATACCATGTTTCTAGGTTCAATATTATAGAAAATTCAAAGAGTACCTTTTGTATAACGAAAAAGTACCAAAAAATCCCTTTTTATAGGTTCTTACTTAGTCAAGGTCCTACATGCTAAATTTCATGTTTCTAGGTTCAATATTATAGAAAATTCAAAAAGTACTTTTTGTAGAACGAAAAAGTACCAAAAAGTGCCCTTTAATGTGTTCTCGCCTAATCCAGGCTCTACATATTTAATTTCGTGTTTCTAGCCAATAACAACGTAACGTGATGTTCATTCTTTGCTTTGTATTTATAAACAAGAATTACAATAACAAATAACAAAAAAAATTTCCGTTTGATACTGTGTTTTGTTTTGTTTGTTTATTGTTTTGTATAAGCATGCACGAAAAAAGTAAATTTTTGATGAAATTTTCAGAGGTGGTCTCGGATTTTTACTCATATCTTCGTTATTTATGGACCGATTGGGCTGATTTTAAATAGCGTTCTATTCGACCGTATTTCCGATAGAATTATTGAAAATTCGGATCTGGCAGATATCTGGGGTTTTCTGAAAACTGATTTCAACATACACACAGACAGACAGACGGACATGGCTAAATCGACTCCGCTATCTATAAGGATCCAGAATATATATACTTTATAGGGTCGGAAAATTATATTATAGAAATTACAAACGGAATGACAAACTTATATATACCCTTCTCACGAAGGTGAAGGGTATAAAAACTAACTGAAATTTTGTATTGATCTGTTATGAATATAATACCATTACTTTTGCTATAATTTACGCGTCGCTATTCGTAATTTTAATGAAATTTTAAATTAAGCTATATAAATTAGTGTGACAAAATAGAGCCAGTTTGCAAAAATATAAAAATTTAACAATTTGTAGACAATTTTTAAATTGAAATCGATACAAATTGTAAGTTTAAGGCTTAGTATTACAATCCTAATATAATCTCATTAAAAAACTATAATTTTGAGTCCAAAAAGAAGCAGAAGCAAACTTAGCAGGAGAGGCCGCAGAAAAATTATAAAAATACGTCATGTTCAAGGTAAGGGCTATAGGCAAATTGTTGAAATAATTCTTTGGTCCATAAAAATAGTATAAACCAGGGACGTAACGGTTATAAGAAAAATGACGAAAAGGTCTCATTTATCAATTAATAGTGATGGATTTAAAATAAGTGTTATAATTAACCATTATTATAAGTTATATTTGATTTTGATCGTCGTAACCAATACCAGAGAGAAATATATTTTTGGTTAAGAATAACAATTATCGTAACCAAAAATTTGTTATTGGTTATATTTTTTTCAAATGGGATATTTACAGTCCTATCTTCCCTCAATCCGAAATAGAGACTATGTTCCAAACAAGAAAAAATAACCCCATACCATTACGTACCGCCACCATGTTCAATGCTCTTCATAGTACATTGGGGACAAAATCCAGTGTTGGAACGTCAACGTACAGCTATATGGATCATAATAGAATAAAAAAATAAATAGACAAAATATTTCGATTCCTGCTCAAGGGGAGATTTCAAATGTTTTTGAAAAAGTTTTATTTTTTCTTTCAGGATCTTTAAAGTACCATATAATACTTTTCTACTAATCTTATCCTTTAAATTATTTTTATCCATGAGAGATCTTACTATTAAGCTGGCAACATCTAAGTTATATTCCCTTTTAAGGTTACACGGAGCACACAAAAGTGTCATCCTCTGCATGAGTGTGATTTTTTCGCTTAAAAAAAGATGTAATTTTTTTATTTTTTCTCGATATTTTTTTACTTAAACTTATATTTCACAGCATCTTCTATTACTTTCTTGGATCACCTAATTAGTTTGTCTATAGCCCTTTCCTAAATCAAGGAGTGTTTTTATAGCTTTTCTGCTGTATCGCCTTCAATGTTTGCCTCTGCCCCTTTTTGTACTCAAAATTATAATTTTTTAATGAGATTATTTTAAAATAATAATAAAAAGCATTAACTTACTATTTTCAATTTGGAAATTCTCTACAAATTGTTAAATTTTTATATTTTTGCAAACTGGCTCTATTTTTTGTCCCACCATTTTATATAGCTTAATTTAAAATTTCATTAGAATTACAAATAGCGACGCGTAAATTATTGCAAAAATAATGCTATTATACTCATAATAGATCAATACAACATTTCAGTTAGTTTTTCCAATTCTATTCTTTGTAGGAGAGATTTTAATGGAGAGAAACTTTGAACGTGTTGGTGGCTCTATTTCATCAAACATCAGTGTATGTATGTATGTATGTATGTATGTATGTATGTATGTCATGGTATGTATGTATGTATGTACTGTCTGTATGTATTATGTATGTCTGTCTGTATGTCTGTATGTCTGTCTGTCTGTCTGTCTGTCTGTATGTATGTAATGTCTGTCTGTCTGTCTGTCTGTCTGTCTGTCTGTCTGTCTGTCTGTCTGTCTGTCTGTCATGTCTGTCTGTATTCTGTCTGTCTGTCTGTCTGTCTGTCTGTGGTCTGTCTGTCCTGTCTGATTCTGTATTTATGTATGTCATGTTTGTATATCACCCTGTGTGCTTCGCTACCCTCATCGTAATGGAATAAAATAAATATTATTATTGTAATGTATATACTAGACTGACCGGATCTTATTCGGAGAAACAAAAGTCGGTATCATGTTCGTCTTAACCCCACAAAATGATTCCCCTTTCCAGATATTGCGATAGCCGAAATTTGAGCTCGATTAATAAACGTTAACACGTGCCACTCGTCGCACAAAGTTTGAAAAAATCCAAATTTTTTACCAAAAAGCTAACATATGAAGCTATAACTCCAGAACGGTAAATAATAAAAACACGCTTAGTACCTCAAAACAAAGCTAATATTGTACTTCAATATTTATATTATAAACATAATTCTTGTTACTTTAAGTCAAAGAGAGTTACAACAGATTTTGTCTCCAAAAACGTGACCTGGTCGCGGTAGGAGCATACATCGTATATTTTGATATTATGTGATAAATGTTGCTATTAGGTAAATATTTTACATATTATTGTTAATGAATCATAATGTAAATGGATTTAGTATTCCAAAAGGATGTAAACACAAAATTTGGTTCAAAAATGTAAAAGTTATTAAAAATTTCCCAGTCCATTAACGTGTCTCAGAGCACTTGATTAGGAAATGCGGAAAAAAATTTAACTTTTTTTGGAAAATATTCTAATAAAATTATTTGATTACATAAAATATATCTATATTTACTCGAAAATAAGTTTTTATCCTTAAAAGATATCGTGGACCTGTTCTCAGCTATGATAAAAAAAAATAATTATTTACACGCCAGTTTCAAAACTCCATTTTCAGTTTTTCTAAACCTTTGTTAAACAAATTTTAAAATTTTTGAAATATCACCGGGGGATTTATGGTCAATAGATTAGGGAATAAAACAGTGAAAAAATTAGTCCTACACCTTTTAGAGTTAAGCTGTACCTGCGATTTGAACTCTGCGAATTTTGCGAAAAACTTATTTTTTTGTAATATATTACAAAACATGTCCTAATTCCTTACTGTTTTACATTTTAAAACAAAATATTTACAGAATATTATTTCTCAGGTATTATAAAATATGTCCCTGAAGTTATATATAATTTGGAAAATCCTAACTTATTTTTTTAAAAGTTTTAAAATTTGTTTAAACAAAGATTTAAAAAAACTGAAAACATATATATATAATTTTTTTTTCCACACTTCCTAATCAAGTGCTCTGCGACATGTTAATGGCCTGGGGAATTTTTAATAACTTTTACGTTTTTGAACCAAGTTTTGTGTTTTACATCTTTTTGAAATACTAAATCCATGTACATTACGATTCTTTAACAATAACATGTAAAATATTTACCTAGTAGCAACACTTATCACATAATATCAAAATATACTAGTATGCTCCTACCGCGATCAGGTCACGTTTTTGGAGACAAAATCTGTTGTAACTCTCTTTGACTTAAAATAACAAGAATTATGTATATAATACAGACGTCGGCGCTAGTATTGTTCTGACAGCGAAGATTTTCAGAAGCAGGGCTGATGTCGCTTTGTTAAAGAAATTGCAAACACAACTTGAAAAAAACAAAAACAAGAGCATAATTTACAAAAACTACGTACACCCTAAATAATTTTCTAGAATGCAAAACAATGAAATTAAAATAAATTAATCTTGTTTCATACTTTTTTGTACATTTTAATTTGAAATGTTGTTTCTATGTGAAGAAATTATCATTCTTATGTACATTGATTACATATTCGCATTTTACAGTAATGCAATTTAATCTTCAAAATTAAAAATAACCAATATTTTTTTCAGTGCAATTTAATTGAAAAAATGCCATATACGTGATATATATGATATAATATAAATTTTGAAGTACAATATTAGCTTTGTTTTGAGGTACTAACCCAGCAAAAATTTTCATTACCTAGTAATCTAGAAAGTAATATTGGAAATCTCGTGGAAACTAATTACTTTTGGGGTGAATAACTAATTATTTTTGTTCGACGAGGTTCAAATAATATGTACCTACCTTAAACAAATTAATAAATGGTTACTAATTTGATTACAAAAACTTTGCAAAATAACTAGTTACAAATAACCTACAAATATGTTATGTGATAGCTAGTTATTTTGGGCCGACTTTGTATGTAGAAAAACAAAAAATAAAAAAATTCTCGGCCGGGATTTGAACACAGGCATTCAGTTGTTTTCTGTGTTTCTCACTCCAGCCGCTTACTCGATGCTCCATTAACATGTTGCTTTTTGTAATTTTGAGAACGGCATTTTACAAAAATATATAAATGAATGTCATTTTGAAAAAAAAATAAACAGTATCCAGCAGGGCTCGAACCACGAACCCCCTGTTTGTTAAATAAACGACCTAGACAATTGAGCCATAACAAATCCAAATTGTTTTGTTCTTTACCAGTAATAACCTATTCAGCTAAATAAAATAATGTGGATGATAATGAACACTCATTACCAAGTAATGTATGAAATAACTACTGGCTATTACCAAAAATTTCAGATTTTTTGCTGGGAAGTTCTATTATTTACCGTTCTGGAGTTATAGCTTCTCAATATCTGGAAGGGGGAATCTCAATATCTGGAAAGGGAATCATTTTGTGGGGTTAAGACGAACAAGATTCCAACATCGACTTTTTGCTCTAGTCTCTACTCCAGTTTATATGATTCTAGCCTCAATATTACAGACGATTAAAAAAAACAGTTGAAGAATGAAAAAGTACCAGACAGTGCCTTTTTATAGATTTTAAATTAAATCAGGATGATGCATGTTAGATTTTCAACCAGAAATTCCTCGCATACAGATTTTTATACGATCAGGAAGTTGCGTGTCAATTTTATGTTTTTTGGTTCAATATTATAGAAAATTCGAAAAATATTATTAAAAGAACAAAAAAGTACCAGAAAGTAACCTTTTTAAATTTTCGTTCAATCAGGATACTGCGTGTTTAATTTTATGTTTACATATTCAATATTTTAGAAAACTCAAAAAGTACCAGATGAAGTACGAAAAAGTACCAAAAGACCACTTATATTTAATTTCATGTTTCTAAGTTCAATATTATAAAAAAATTCAAAAAGTACCAGTTAAAGAACGAAAAAGTACAGGAATACTCCAGTTTAAATTTTCATTCACTTAAGTCCCTGATTGCTTAGTTTATGTTTTTAGGTTCATTATAATAGAAAATTCAAATAGAACGAAAAAGAACAAAAAAGTCCCGTTTTATATGTTTTCACTTACTACGAGCCCTACATGTTTAATTTCATGTCTATAGGTTCAATATTATAGAAAATTCAAAAAGTACCTTTTGAAGAACGAAAAAGTACCAAAAATTTTACTTTTATATTTTATCACTTAAGCAGGGGCCTACATGCTTAATTTTCTGTTCCTAGGTTCAATATTATAGGTAATTCAAAAAGTACATTTTTTCATGTTTCTAGGTTCAATATTATAAAAAATTCTGTACCAGTCGAAGAACGAAAAAGTCACATTTTAAAGATACTTTACTCTGGGCTCTACATGTTTTTTTAAGTTTCTAGGTTTAATTTTATAGAAAATCACAAAGTACCAGTCGAAGTACGATAAAGCTCCTTTTATAGATTTTCATTTACTCCAGACCCTAAGTGCGTAATTTCATGTTTTGTAGAAAACTCAAAAAGTACCAGTCAAAGAACGAAAAAGTACATGTTGGATGATCCAGAAGATACATGTTCTGATGATAGAAATCCTACAGATGGTGTTGACGAATGCTGCGATAACATAGATCCTACAGATACTATTGATATACGTTCAGATGCGACAATAACATATTCAGAAATGCCAAGTATTGGAGAAGAAAGTAATTCTGATGAAGATCAATATTTTTCAGAAACTGATGAGATATCGCATAGAAACAATGATCAAAGTAATGACTGGGTACCTGGACCATCTGTGAGGAATCACATCACCTGAAACTGTAAAGCTACGTTCACACCTGAAAAATATTTGGTCCAAATATTTGTAATAAAATATTTTGAAGTTGCGTCAAACACACGCAATATTTATTTCATGTTCAGACTTGAACAAATATTTGGTGGTACTGTTTTATCAAACAGTGCAAAAATAATTTGGTTCAACACACACATGTTTTACAGCCACACATGCATGAAAAAAACAATTTACCAATTTGTTTTAATTTTAACTATTTTTATTAGGTTTAAAATTAAATTTATATAATAAGTGTATAATATTAATATATAACACGATTGAAAAAACTTTGTCGAATCTGAACATAAAATATTTCATGTTAACAAACAGCAATGCGGATGATTTTTATAAAACAAATTGATTTGCTGCCAAATAAATATTTTCTAATTGTTTCATCAATGTGAACACCATAAGTCAAATAATTTACATCATTTTGCTGGCAAAATAATTATTTGATCTTACAAACCAAATGTAAGATCAAACAGGTCAAATAACAGCTGTTCTTTGTTTATTTTCTGAAAAAGAGTGTTATCACCTCATACAAAAATGTCAATAGTCGCTAAAATGACTGTCTTTTATTTTTTATAAAATAGATATCTGAGACAAAGTAGTTGTGACATTTAATAGAAATAAGCAATTGCGTAAATTAAAGATAATTATTATTTTTGTTGTTTATTTTGTTATTAATTGGTTGACAACAACATACAATATAGGGTAATTTCAAAAATTTTCAAACAAAAAAGGATTTTGAATTTTTTTCAACAAGTATTAAATTTGACGTATATTTTCATAATTATTTATCCGATTTTAATCGTTTAGTCCCCAATTAAAGCCAATGTCTTGTAGATCGACAATATTTTATTTAAAATATTACATTTTTAACGTGAGGATGATGACATCAAATAACGTCTTTTAGTCAAGGATATCTCAAAAAAGGTACCTTCCATTTTCTTTATTCCTTCACATAAGATTGCTTATAGTGTACTCAACAATATATACAGTGTCTCTCATAATTATTCGAATTTTGGTAAACTATAAAAAGAAACCAAATTTAATAATATATTTTGTGTGCAAAACAAATAAATTAATTTGTTATATTGTCTAGATAGTGCTTATGTTTGATATCACACTTTTTAAAACTTGAAAAATTTGCATTGACTTAAATTAATTGTGCTTTTTTTAAAAAAAGTCCATGAAATTGCCTCACAAAAGTATACGAATTTTTCCTGTATTTCATATTTGATCATATTATACGCAACACAAATTTTAGAATCGAATGGTTTTTATGCGTAATATTGTTTTAAGGGGTTACTATCCACGGAAAGCATATATTTTTGGTCCACAATTTTGGGGAATTTGGACCCTCTTTTCAAGTAAATCATTAAAATGGCGTTTTTGGCCATAATTGTAAATTTTTCTCCTTATTTCCAGAGATAAAACAAAAATTTGATATTGGGACTTATAAGACCCCTTGGGGTATATAAAAATAATATTTTTTGTTACAAGAATCTGTATTTAAACGTTCCAAGATAAATTATTCGGATCATTCTTCTGTCGCTAATTCAATATATTGGAACTTAAGTCCATTTTTATAATACTAGGATCAACTATTTTCGGGGAAGTTTTCTGGTATATATTCTTTTAGATATCAGCTTTTATACATTTTAAGTTTTCAATGTGTTGTGGAAGTGTACAACTCCAAAACATGCCTCGAAGAAACACCATTCAAAATAGTAAAATCATTATTTTTAGATACCAATGGCCTCCATGCTGCATGGCACGATATCATTATGATCTAACTCAAAAATATTGATATATGTTTAAATATTATTTACTATGATCAAATTAAAACCAAAATTTTGGACTTACAGTGTTATTGTAACGGGCAACATAAGCGTGAAAGTTACGAGTAGTAAAAACTGAAATCTACTATATAGGATGACGTTTTATTAAGGTATGTTTTGGGGTTGTATACCGCTATAATATATTGAAAATTTAAAATATATTAGTGCCAATATGTACATGAATATACACTAGACAACTTTGTCGGAAAATATCGTCCCTAGAGGTACGAAAAGGGACTTATGATCCAGATAATTCAATTAGAAACTGAAAAACGATACCAAAAATACATCTTGGAACGTTTAAGTACAGATCTTTATAACAAAAAATATTATTTTTAGATACCCTATGGGTTCTATTAAATTCCAATATTAAATTTTAGTTTTATCTCTGGAAAAAGGGTGAAAACATTACAAATATATCCATGCGGTCCCCTTAAAACAATATTAAGCATAAAACCATGCGATTCTAGAATTTGTGTATCGTATAATATGATCAAATATGAAATACAGGAAAAATTCGTATACTTTTGTGAAGTAGTTCCATGGACTTTTTTTAAAAAAGCACAACTAATTTAAGTAAATGTAAAGTTTTCAAGTTTTAAGGGGCGTGATATCAAAACTAAGGACTATCTAGACAATATAACAAATTAATTTATTTATTTTCCACACAAAATATATTATTAAATTTGGTTTTTTTCATAGTTTACCTAAATTCGAATACTTATGAGAGACACTGTATGTATGTATGTACATACATACATACATTAGGAAAAAATATAAAATTATATTTTTAGATTCAGCATTCTTTGTTTGTATGACGAAAATAGATTATATCAATTTTATTTTTAAAGATTTTTTAATATGTTTAAATAATTTTTATATTTTTAGTGAAAATGTTGTCATCAACTACAAGAAATCAAAAATATTTCGTGTGCAATTATTACTAAAAATTATTTAAATTTTCTAAATAAATAAGTATTAAACAAATAGAAAAGATTTGGCTCAAAACGTTCATTTAGGAAATTAAATCAGAAATTGTAATAGTTTTTAGTTATTACTCAATCCATAAAGATTCCTAACTCATGTCTCTGTAACTCTGATCGATGATCAAAATGACAAACTTTTGACCACTGCAGTCTCATTGGAAGAGAAATAAATAAGAATCGAAAATATTTATTAAATTCGTACAAATATTCGAAAGTAACCTTGACATCGGGGAAACAGCTCCAACAGAGTTTCCGAATAGGGACAGTTGGCTGGATCCGATAAGCTGTTCGAGAGATGTTCGATGGATATTGGCATAGTTATAAGAATTACCTTTAAACTGCCAGACGAATGTAGTGCTATACATGTGGAAATCTGGAAAGCAAAGGAACTGATATTGAATCACATTAATAGGGAGTCTGTTGTGATAATTTATGTCGATAGTCAGACTGACAATCTTTGGCCGATTATGACTCGGGTCGATGGCTATATCTGCGACCGTTTGAATAAGACCCTCAGCCCAAATTATGGCATACGATATCGATTGAAATCTCAGTAAAATCTAAATGGAGATTTCGATCGATATCGTATGCCATAATTTGGGCCTGGCTCTCGTTCGAGTACATTTTCCAGAGGGAAATTATACGAAATAACTCCAAGCCGAATGAGCGTTTCATATACATATTACGTGTTCTCATGCTATTGGCCTCATGCTCTGATAGAGCTTATGAGACTGTTGGATATCTGGATATCGTAATATGTATGAACTTTCAAGATAAGATTTTAAAGTAGATCTAAATGGAAGGGACAGTTGTAAAAACACTAATTTTTCATTAATCTCTGAAAGATTCCGTAACTCTCTCAACCAGCCCTAGAATAGTAATATGGATAGAAAAGTGTCCTAATATTTGAAGCAAAAGATAGTTTTGGGATATGACAACCGTAGTAGAATCCTTCTTCCTAATCCTAAGCTTAAGAAATATGTTCCACGGAAGCATTGCTGGGTGTAAACCATGCAGTCTACTAGGATTTATTTGGGGAATAAACCGTTTTCGACTGGTAGACTATAGCCAGTAGTCGGATCTCCTAACACACTTCTACCAACTTGAAATCTGAATCTAGGTATTGTCTATTCAGAAGCTAAGTTACGTAGGTCATTGTTCTCATTCTATACCACTCTTTCGCTCTCTGCATTAAATTTATTTTTTCTCCTTTTTCATTCTACCAGAAGTAATCAGAATGGATCACAGCCTCGTATGTACATATGTATGTCAGTGTGAAGTTGTATTTTAGATGTGCAGAATCCTCCGAAATCTTTTACAAATATTTCTTACATCAATATTTCTTGATCTCACATTTGTCTTCCGTTTCATAAAAATATGACAAATTGCAAGTCATGGGTATTTCAAGAATGTTCGTTTTTACTTCTGACAAACAGAGAAGAAACATTTTCCAATATGAAATATGTATGTATGTATGTACATACATATGTATGTATATGAAATCTTATTTACAGTTTTCCTATTCAATATTCGAACATATTAGTTTGGGTAAGGTAGGTCAGTAATTTTAAAGAGATTTGGAAAGACAATCTAAGAGTGAAATATATATACGATACAAACATAGATACACTTTATTCTCTCTTCTTAAATGCATATGTAAACACACACAACAAATACATGCTAAACTCTCTTTTGTATCTCTCTGTACAATTTGTTTTGAACAAAAATATTAAAAAATATTTGCACACTAATACTAATACAATATGTATCTACAATTTTCATGAAAAATCTGGCAAAATTCTCGAATTTTCTCTTAATTGAACGCAAACAGAGTCAGCGAGTATAAAAGGCCAATGCATACCGTCAGTCGTCACATTTAAGTACAAGAGATCAAAGTGAGAAGTTTTTTTAAAGCGAAAAAGTTAAAGTGAATTTTTAAATTCTAACTAAAAAGTATTTAAAAGTTGCAAACAATAAAAGAAAGTAATTGAATAATTAACAATTTAAGTGAATCAAAAAAATAAAATAACAACTGAAAACAAAATGGTAGCAATTGGTATTGATTTGGGTACAACATACTCCTGTGTTGGTGTATTCCAACATGGTAAAGTGGAAATCATAGCCAACGATCAAGGCAATCGCACAACACCCAGTTATGTTGCCTTCACAGATTCGGAGCGTCTTATTGGTGATGCGGCCAAGAATCAAGTTGCCATGAATCCACAGAATACAGTATTCGATGCAAAACGTTTAATTGGCCGCAAATTCGAAGATCAAAAGATTCAGGATGACATGAAACACTGGCCCTTCAAAGTGGTAAATGATTGTGGAAAGCCAAAGATTTCAGTAGAATTTAAGGGGGAACAAAAGAAATTTGCTCCCGAGGAGATTAGTTCCATGGTGCTGACAAAAATGAAGGAGACAGCTGAAGCGTTTCTAGGCACAACAGTGCGCGATGCAGTCATTACAGTGCCAGCCTACTTTAATGATTCCCAGAGACAAGCCACCAAAGATGCTGGAGCCATTGCTGGTCTTAATGTATTAAGAATCATCAACGAACCGACAGCAGCTGCTTTAGCTTATGGCCTGGACAAAAACTTAAAGGGTGAACGTAATGTTCTAATCTTTGATTTGGGTGGTGGCACTTTTGATGTTTCCATTCTCACCATCGATGAGGGTTCATTGTTTGAGGTACGTGCTACAGCTGGCGATACTCACTTGGGTGGTGAAGATTTTGACAATCGTTTAGTCAATCACTTTGCCGAAGAGTTCAAACGTAAATACAAAAAGGACCTGCGTACGAATCCCAGAGCTTTACGTCGCCTAAGATCAGCAGCTGAACGTGTCTAAACGTACTTTATCATCCAGTACTGAGGCTACAATTGAGATAGATGCTCTGTTCGAGGGTGTGGATTTCTATACTAAAATAAGCCGAGCTCGTTTTGAAGAATTATGTGGCGATTTGTTCCGCAACACTTTGCAGCCTGTAGAGAAAGCCTTAAATGATGCTAAAATGGATAAGAACCAAATCCACGATATTGTCTTAGTAGGTGGTTCTACACGTATCCCTAAAGTCCAAAATCTACTGCAACAATTCTTCTGCGGAAAAACTCTCAACTTGTCCATTAATCCTGATGAAGCTGTGGCCTATGGTGCCGCCATTCAAGCAGCTATTCTCAGTGGCGACAAGAGCAGTGCCATACAAGATGTTTTGCTAGTAGATGTGACACCTCTTTCATTGGGCATTGAAACAGCTGGTGGTGTAATGACTAAATTAATTGAACGCAACAGTCGCATACCCTGCAAACAATCCAAGACCTTTACCACATATGCTGACAATCAACCAGCTGTAACGATACAGGTCTTTGAAGGTGAACGAGCCCTGACCAAAGACAACAATCTTCTGGGCACCTTCAATTTAACTGGAATACCGCCAGCACCTCGTGGGGTTCCTAAAATAGATGTTACATTTGATTTAGATGCTAATGGTATTTTGAATGTAACAGCCAAAGAAATGAGCACTGGTAATGCCAAAAATATTGTCATCAAAAATGATAAGGGTCGCTTGTCCCAAGCCGAAATAGATCGTATGGTCCGTGAAGCTGAACAATATGCAGATGAAGATGAAAAACATCGTCAACGTATAGCAGCACGCAATCAATTGGAAGCTTATGTATTCAATGTCAAACAATCTACCCAAGATGCAGGCGATAAAATCCCCAAATCCGATAAAGATCGTGTCATGGAGAAATGTGAAGAAACCATTAAGTGGTTGGACAACAATACCACCGCTGAAAAAGAAGAATACGATTACAAATTGGAGGAATTAACTAAATTGTGTCAACCCATTATGACAAGACTACACCAGCAGGCTAGTGGTGGAGCTGCTGGCCCGCAAGCAGGTCCTGGTTGTGGTCAACAAGCTGGAGGTTTTGGTGGTCAAAATTATGGTTGCCCAACTGTGGAGGAAGTAGATTAAAAAATTTAATTTATTATTTTATTTAAGCATTTTTTATTTGAAGAGACTGAATTTATGAATTCGAATAAGTTTAAAAATTACTAATTTATTTACTGAAATTTATTGTTTTAAGTGTTAACTTAATTTTAATAAGTTTATGTATACGTATTAGTTTTTAAGTTAATTATTTTAAGAAAATTTCCAGATATTTTCTTAAATATATATTTTTGTTACAAAAAATTTAACAAAAAGTTGTTTTATATTTTTTTTTCAGGAAGTTAGTTAAATTTGGTGTACATTTTCAGTTTAAAAATGGCCTTACAAAATAGGAAGGAAGTACCAAAGATGGAGAAAAAGTGAGAATTTCTATTGCGCCAATTGTTCCTAGAATATTTTTATAATCACCCCTATTCTGCATTTCAATTCGAATACAAATTTTCTACTTTTCTCAACTTTGGTATTCTGCATTTCGATTCAAAGATCCGTCACTGAAATAACAACTTACAAAAACGTAGTTACGATCCTAATGAAGAATACACGTAAAACTTTTCCAAAAATAGAGAATTGCATATTTATAAAAGTCCTTTCTGAATCTTTGTCCGATTGGGAATCGGGTCGTTCCGCAGCGAAGATCCAATTGTCGGGGGAACGTAGGAACTGAACGACAGCCTCTTTCACTTCTCTTTGCACGCCACCTACATTTACCATAAAGTGAAATCTAGAAATAAAGTCTTAAAGGCACTCGCTGACACCTCCTAGGGAATGGATAAGGAGACAATCACTGCGACATACAAAGCAATTGGTCGCAGTGACACACAAGATGACAAACGGCACCTACACAAGCTGGATAGACAATTCCTGGTGACATGTCATCAGCCATCCCATTTCAACCATCAACTTTTGATAGAAGATCCCCCCTCGACACATTCGGTCAGACTTTCGGCGTTATATTGGAGACTTCCAGGACGTCATCTTATCAGACGTCGACAAATTGTCAATAATAATCGTACAGAAGGCATTGAACCAAAAGGCTGTCACAGAAGCCATTAACGGCTATAGGTACAATAACATTCGAGTCTAAACATTTTTAATAATAAAATAAAAAAAACATTTTTGTTTCAGAAAATCAATAAAAAGCTCATGACATCATGTTTAGTTTCTAATTATATATTCACCGAGACAAACAGTATTAACAACATTAAAATTGTTTTCAGTTTTAAGCAAACTTTTGTTAATATCAAAATTTATTAATATCAAAACACGGCAGTTGAAATTTTCAATTAAATACTAAAACATTTACTTAGGTAAACCTTCCTTTTCAGCATATTCCAACCAAGAACCCACATAGTTTTTGGTATTTTCATAGCCAAGAGTTCTAGCTAATTCAGCAGCACTCTGTGATCTCTTACCCGATCTGCAATGGAAAATAATTTCCGAATTTTTTTCCGGCTTATCACGACCATATTTTGCCTTAAAAGCAGCTTTATCTACACTATCAGCCAATTCTTGGCCCACCTGTCCCAGGGGAATATTAATGCTGTTAGGTATTTTACCAGTTTCTTGTAATTCTTTAGGTTCTCTAACATCAATTAAAAGTTCTGCAGATTGATTTGTTAATTTTTTAATTTCTTCATAAGTAACAATGGGTATATTTTTTCGCCCATAGTCGAGTATTGTTGTTTGGCAAAATTGACACTGTTTAAGGATTTGCTGGCCGTTGTTAGGAATGATAAGTTTTGTCTAGACAATTTTAGTGGTATGGAACTTGTGCCAGTTCTGACT
Organism: Lucilia sericata; assembly: GCF_015586225.1. Classification (NCBI taxonomy): domain Eukaryota; kingdom Metazoa; phylum Arthropoda; class Insecta; order Diptera; family Calliphoridae; genus Lucilia; species Lucilia sericata. The sequence continues at coordinate 1,032 of NW_023995602.1, read as the reverse complement.
GCTTTAAGGCAAGTCATTCTATTCAATTGTCTCAAAAAAGTTCTTGTGGCCATTGTGGAGAATTTTAATTAGCTAAAAAAAACAGAATTGTTAAAGAATAACAATATTTTAGGAAATATTTATTGTATTTATTATATAATCTCTGGAATCTTACCGATGGTGGTGCGTGTATGTACTACAGTTGTTGATTGTTTGTATTTTGCTCGAATAGTATAAATAATTAATATGTATGAACAAAAACACTATTTTGCTTTCGTTCCCACTACATTAATTAGCTAAAAAAAACAGAATTGTTAAAGAATAACAATATTTTAGGAAATATTTATTGTATTTATTATATAATCTCTGGAATCTTACCGATGGTGGTGCGTGTATGTACTTCAGTTGTTGATTGTTTGTATTTTGCTCGAATAGTATAAATAATTAATATGTATGAACAAAAACACTATTTTGCTTCTGTTCTCACTACAACTAATAAATAATGTGCGTAAAACTAACATTTAAATTTTACAAATTGTTCAACATGTGTGTAGATATGAGTTGCTATAAGTTATTTTTAATAATAGCATAATAATGCAATATACATACATATTTAGTAAACTTTCATTAAAACATTTGAATTTGTTAAAACTGATAATTATCTATCATCTGTCTGCTATCTATCTATCTATCTATCTAGAGATCGATAGCTATCTATCGAGCGATGCGAGCGAGCGAGCGAGCGAGCGAGCGAGCGAGCGAGCGAGCGAGCGAGAGAGCGAGCGAGCGACGAGCGAGCAGCGAGCGAGCGAGCGAGCGAGAGCGAGCGAGCGAGCGAGCGAGCGAGCGAGCGAGCGAGCGAGCGAGCGAGCGAGCGAGCGGAGCGAGCGAGCGAGCGAGCAGCGACGAGCGAGAGCGAGCGAGCGAGCGCGGCGAGCGCGCGCGAGCGCGCGAGCGAGCGAGGAGCGAGCGAGCGAAGCGAGCGAGCGAGCGATCGAGGAGCGAGCGAGCGCGCGGCGCGCGCGAGCGAGCGAGCGAGCGAGCGAGGACGAG
>NW_023995601.1:102500-116742 GCF_015586225.1 Lucilia sericata | reverse complement strand
ATTATCGTCGCATAATGCCTCCTAATGATCCGCATAAACTAAATTATTATTGTCAATTTTATGATCAACAAAATCAGGCTTCAATATTTGCCGATACCGCTTCCAGTAAGAAACGTGAAGAAGTTTCCAAAAAACTACGCAAAGAATTGGAAGAGAAAAAACTAAAACAAACGGAAATGTTAAGACGCAAAGTTGGTGCCCTAAGATTTGAAGATCGTCAAAGGAAAAGATCCAATATACCAAGAGTTTTGGCAGAAAAACAAAGACTAGCATTAATGCGTTCACAAGCTCATTGGACGCCTGGATTTATATCGGCTGCCGAGGAACGTCTACGTTCAACTTATATGCAAATGAGAAGTGATATTTTGAAAGAGTTAAAAATTACCGAAATGGCATGTTCTTATAGAGAGGTTCGATAAAAATTTATGATTATAATAATGATTTTCTTATAGATTTATACAATTCTTTATAATGCTGGTGATTTAACGAAATCTGATATTGTAAAATTTCCTCATCTATATCGTAGTCTAGAAGGTGGTACCAAAATCTAAATGAACTTTGTGGAAGTTATATTATATTTTTATTGTTTATCTGTAATGTATACAATATTTTGGAAACCTTTAAAGTACTCACGTTAATATGTATATTTTAATAATTATCTGATCTTTAATTTAAACAAATTCTTAGTTTTAGTTGACCTTTGTTGAGGACTTTGGAACCTTTCTATTTTATATAAAATTTCTTAGCCTTTTTTCAGATACAATAAGTCATTGTTAAATGTGTTTTATACTGAGGGATTTCATATTTAAGATTGAATTCGATGTTCTTTTTCTTAGGATCTCGAATATCCTTTTTATATTGTCCGAAAAAGCTGGATAAGTTTTGTTGTGAACGTTAATGGATTCGTTCTATGTATGTTATGGTAGCCAGATATTGGGGGATTTTGACACCATGGTGACATCTGTGGGAGCCTTCAGAAAGCTTGACAAGATGTAGAGTAAAAAGCATCGGCGAGAGTACTCCTTCTTGTGGTACGTTCGTTTTAATCTTGCGGTATTTACCGTATCAAATGGTTTGGATAAATCTAGTGTGGCTATAATGTTTGTTGTTGTAGCAGTGATATGTGTAAAGTCGGTGTGGATGAGTTGACAATCCCTGGTCGTTGTTCGTTGAACTCCGGGTCGTTCTGGAAAAGCTGTGCGTTTCTCAGAATCCATGCTGGTGTGCGGCGAGCTTGAAATGCTTTTACAGAGTTAGTTACTAAAGGATTTGTCTAATTTTAGAATGGGGATATTCTGAGCCACTTTCCAGATAATAGGAATCACTAATTGGTGAATCGTGACTTCCTGAAGATCAGTGGAATTATTCAGACCTACTACACCGAATTCCTTTAGCATTACCATAGATATGCCATTCGAACCCAGAGCTTTTGAAAGTTTCAACTTGGACTGTTCACAACTTCACGAGAGGTGAAGGAGTATGGCAGGACGGGACGTGATCCGTGTTTAGTGCTGTTTCGGATTGCAAGTAGCAACATACAGACGATGGAATTGATTGGAGAGTTGGAACATCTAGCAGTTATTCTCGTAGAGTAGTCTTCATTGATTACAGTGCAGTCCGCTTCGTCTATCAGGTCTGATATTGAAATACCGCGTGGATCGTTTGTTGCCTGTGAGTAATTACTCCTATGATTAGCATTGGTATCACTAGCCACAATACCGTTCATGGCCTGGATATACACATTGACGATATCTAATTTAATAACTCCAGTATTCATTGAGATGCTCATAACTTCATGGAAGTGGTTAGCGGATGGTATTGGCACTTCGCTTTCTCTCCAAATGATGTTGTAATAACTGGAAGCGGAGAGACTACATTTGAATAATGTTCTTGCCAGGGGCTGCTGTAAGTGGGGAAGATGCAGAGATGTTGCACACATACAGATGTATGGTATGTCTGGGTGGCAGCTATCACTGGGGGGACTATTTATACAACAGGCATTTAGTCTTTGAGCGACCGCAAATCTGTGCATGTTTTCAAGTGGCATTAGTTTTTATAGTTATTGCTTTGAATTGATGTTATATTCCTTCTGGCAAACAGAACATATCCATTGTACAGAACAGGACTGCTTGCGGTGCTGAATTTTGGACAATATTTTGTACGGGGGATAGAGTTTGAACACGAGATTGTGGGATATTATGGGGCTAGTGCTGGGGTTCTGAGACATTTTCATACAAAACTGGGGTACCATTCGCGGTGGCTAGTGCAACCTGAGTGCTATTTCAGGCTACACCAGTTATTACAAACGGTGCATTGGACTGAGGTGATGTTATACCTGTCGTAACAGAATAAACAAAATCAGATACTGGGACCTGGATTAAAACCAATATATTCTGCTCACCTGAAAAAAAAACTTTCAGTTTGTACAGCTGTCGCTTAGTTGACAATCTTTGGCCGAGTATGATTCGGGTCATTCCGGAACAGAGGTCCAATTGTTGCGGGAAGGTGATACAGGTGTTAAAAAGTTTTAGCAGCTAAGACGTATCTATATAAAAGCATCTGTCCAGCAGTTGAAACTGTTATGACATTGTTTTTAAGACTTTCTGGAGTTAATTGAAAATTAGTGGTCTCCATACTATTTACAAATAAAAACAGTTGCAGTTTAATTTTTTTTGTAATTTTTTTTTTATTTAATTATAAATAACTTATAGTTTTATAATTATTATGATTTAATATTATATATATAGATTTTATTATCTTCATAATCATTATTATTTTATTTATTTATAGTAATAATATAATTAATATTATTAAATTTTTTATATAATTACTGTATAAGTATTATATATAATAATTTTTTGTTATTAGTATTTTGTTTTTCTTTTGCTTTATATTAATTGATCAATAATATTACGGCATAAACAGTAAATTTAATTATTTATTTTTTGTATTTTTTTTAATATATTTATTTTCATTTGTTTTTATTTGCATTTTGTATGTATGTATTTATATGATATATAACATTAAAAACGATTTGTTTATATATATAAAAAAATTATGATAAAATTAATAAAAAAATAATAATAATATAAACTTAAAACAAATTAATTAAAAAATAATGACATTAAGCTTAAGAAAATAAAATTCATAGAAACAAATTACACTCGAACAGGATGTTGTTAGTTTTTAGTACCGTAAACAAGAAGCAAACTACACACAAATTAAAATTAAAACAATTTAATTTAAAACAAAATATTATTTTATGTTTTTTTATTTAGTTTTGTTTTTGTTGTTTTTAAAAATAAAGAACTCTCTCCTTTAGTTTTAGATACAATTGTTTTTTGTTTTTTGTTTATGTTTTTTGCATTTGTTTTCTAATTACAAATATAGAGTTTAAGTTGTATTTTTTTAGGTTTGTTTTTTTGTTGTTGTTGTTTTAAGTTTAATTAAAGTACATTTATGTATATTTTATTATAATTATATTATTATTATTTACTTAATTGTTGTTCTAAATATAAATTCAATGTTAAGTTGTGTTTTGTTTAAAAAATATTTATAGGTTTTTTTTTGTTTTTCTTCTTTAAATTTTTAATTATTTATTTTAATACACAATGCTATTATTATTATTAATTGTTTTAAGTATTCCATGTTTTTTCTGTTTAAGATTAAACTGTGTCATTTATTTTATAGAGAGAGAGAGAGGAGTAGGGAGAGAGAGTGTGGTGTATTTGTGGGTATAAGTGGTCACTAGAGCACTTATGAAAAATTCTGTACTATTGTACGTTTTTAGTAAATTTTCCAAACTTTTGTTCATAATAAGATTGTCAACAGACTAGTACATAGACTAGTCAATAGTTTAGTGCATGGATTAGTCAATCGACTATTCTATATACTAGTCAATAGGCTGGTCCATAGACTAGTCAACACACTAGTCCATTGACTTACCAACTGACTCAATAGACATTAAACTAGTAAATCGACTTCCCAATAAACTGTTCAATAGGCTAGTCTATAGACTAGTCCATAGTTTAGTCAAAAGACTAGTTAATTGACCTGTCTAGCTAATAGACTAGTCTACAGGCTAGCCATTAGACTAGTCAATAGGCAAGTCAACAGACTAGTCCATAGACAAGTAAAGAAAGCTGTCAATAGACTAGTTCATACACTTGTCCTCAGACTAGCCAAAAGTATTGTCCATAGACCTGTCCACATACTAGTCAACAGTCGGGTCCGTAGACTAGTCAACACAATAGTCCATTAAACAATAGACTAGTAAATAGACAAGTCAATACTCTAATCGACAGACTAGACAATAAACTAGTCAATAGATTAGTCAAAAGACTAGTGCACAGGCTAGTCAAAAGATTAATCAAAAGACTAGTGCACAGGCTAGTCAAAAGATTAATCAAAAGACTAGTGCACAGGCTAGTCAATAGACTTGACTAGTCTACAGTCTAGCCAATAGGCTAATCAATAGGCCAATCCATAGACTAGTCAAGAGACTAGTCCATAAACTAGTCAACAGACTAATCAACAAAGTAGTCCACAGACAAGTAAATAAAGTAGTCAATAGTCCAGTCTATAGACTTGCCAACAGTCTAGTTCACATGCAAGTCTATAGGCTAGTCCTAAACTAGTCAACAGACTAATCCATAGACTAATATATAGACTAATCAACAAACTAGTCCACTGGCAAGTAAAGAAAACTGTCCATAGACTAGTTCATATACTTGTCCACAGTCCAGTCAATAGACTTGTACACAGACTAGTCCATAGACCTGTCAATAAGCTAGTCCATATACTAGTCAAAAGACTACTCTAAAGACTTTGACATGTAATTCAGTACTTTTAATACACATTAAAAAGTACTATTTTTGGAGAAATTTACTATTTTAATTCCCATGACTGCACTAGAGTTTTTGTACAAAATTTTGAAAATTATATTAAAAAAATAACGATTAAAGTAAACTTAATATGAAGACTAAACAAACGAAAAAAAATTTACATTAAAATAAGTTTTTTACAAATTTTGTGTTTTGTTTTTTTTTTTTAATATTTTTTACTTTAAAGACATGTTTTTTTGCTTAGAGGAAAGTGTGTTTTAGAGTATATGTTAATAAAAGTTGGCTATTAAAAAAAAAGTTTTATTTAATTCAAAACCTGGCTAAGAAATGCTTAAGATGTAGAAAAATTAGATTACAAAAGATAAGAAAATATAAACAACCTTATTTTTTTGTATATAAATTATAAATTTTGTTTTAACGAATTTACAGCAAAAACTTTAAAAATTAAACACTAATTATGTTAAAAATTAAAAAAATTAAATGTTTTCAAAACACTTTCATAAGAAATGAGCATTTTTAAAAAAAAAAATAGCAAAAGTTTGCTTAAAATTTCGTTTATAGCTACAGTTTGTTTTAAATTTTGTTTCAACTATTTTTTGTTTTCTATACATTTATGGCGACAGAGTGAATAATAGAGAGAGAGAGAGAGAGTGAGAGTGATAATGTTAGCAAGTGATTGTTTGTGTTGATGTGATGATGAAATGGTTGAATGTTTAAGACTTAAAAAAAAGAAAATAATATGTTTTGTTTTGTTAATGAGTACTTAATATTGTTGTTGTTTTTGTTTTTAATTAATTCTTAAACATTTTACAAATTGTTTTAAGTTTTATTTTTATTTACTTTCAATTGCTTAACTTTTTAATTTTTAATTATTAATATTTTCTGTTTTTCTTTTCTTCATTTAATGTCAAAAATTACTATACAATTTTCTTCATCTTCGTCTAATCAAATGTTCAATTATTATTATTATTATTAACCATTCTTATTTGCATTTTCCTAAAAAGTTTATAATTATTGAAGAATGACTTTGATGATGTTGTTGTTTTTGTTGTTTTAATGCTGTTTTTTTCTCATATTTTCAACATTTTTCGTTTGTATCTGTGCTTTTTAATTGGTGGTGCTGTTGGTTGTTGTTGTTGTTTTCAATCGTTGTTGTTATAAACTAAGTATTTTTAATACAGTTTGTTTTTGTTTTTAATTTTCATTTGTTTAAATATATTTGTTTTATTTTTGTTAATTTTATACAATCAGAAGAGGCAGTCCTTTTAGTTGCTTATGTACTGCGACAGGGAGGAGAGTTGTTTACACTTAAATTTTTCTTTTAATTTAAATTTTATGTTCAAAAAAAGTTTTTTTTTTGTTTTCGTTAATTATCACTCATTGTCTTGTTCTAAACAACCAAAACATTGCATTAGTAAAGTTCGTTGCATTGTCAACTGTGTGTGTGTGTGACCATTTGTTTTTTTAACATTTAAATTTGACCATTGGTATATGTTTGGTGGATAAACACTTGTCACAGCACCATTCAGCATAAACTTCTTTTGTTAGCATTTTAAAAGCGGCCTCCGTTAAACCAACACAAGTTCTGGAAAATAGAAAATTAAAGTTTTCTTGTTATTAGTTTAGTTGGAGGACATTTGGCGGAATTTTCGCTGGAGATATTAAAATTACGAGAATTTATGTATATTACCAACTAGTATTACTGGAGATTTATTCTGCAAATTACAAATGGATCTCGAAAAAAAAAAGAAATTATCGAAAAGACAGAGTATTATCTTATATATCCTTTTCAGGTTACAATTTCTTTGAAGGTTCCAATTTCTGTACATAATTGTTTTAGATATGTGTAAAATCCCCAAAAGCTCCCTTTTTGAAATAATAAAAGAGTAATGTTTCTTCGTAAACGATAAATTCAAGAACTTCGTCACCTGATAAAACAAAATTTCAAATACATGTTCTAAGATTCGTGAGTTTTCCTATAATGTTTTAAATTTGTCCTATAAATGGCGCCTGAGTTTAATCTTCCGTCTATTACACCCTAAACCGCTAAACCGAAAACTTAACTAAGATCTTTACATCGAGAGAATTAATAACATAAAAAAGGATAACGCGGACCGTGTTCAGCTAGTTGTTGAATATATTTAGAACATTTTTTCCAAATACTATCTCTTAAAGTCTCCTAAATAGCTCTCTTTTGATATGCATGTTGCCAGCATCCAGTCAAGTCAAGGTTGATCCGAACTTTAGGCTAATATATGTATCTCAATAAAGGAAGAAGATATTACAGAGGTAAATTCATTATTTTAAAGCCTACCTATTGAACATTTTTATAATGTCTCATATATGTTAAAAAGCGTGATATTTTTAAACTTTATGACACTATAACTTAAAAAACTGATGCAATGGCTAAATTCTGAAGACAGTTTCAGACCCTGAGCCTTTGTTAAAATGTGGTAATCCACTCTACTATGGTGATGTTTGGAACGTCTATATGTGGACACAATAGCAGGTTAAAAATCGTCTTTTTTGTAATAAAATTTTAATGATTTGTTAGTAAATAATGTTATCGTTCATTTCTATTCATTGATTCTAGCGCTTTAATAAAACATTAAATCCAATTAGAAACATGTCAAAACTACACCATCAACTTTAAACAATTTAAAAATCTACATACATTTTGAAGATGTAAAATACATACATACAGTAATGCAATAAAAGAAAAGTTTGCCAATAGTTAGAGGTTTTTGCAAAATTTATGTTTTATTGCCAAATTGTATGAGACATATGAGAGTTTATTTAGTAATAAATGCGTCTTAGTTGTTACTTAGTATATAATTTTAGAGTTAATTTTTTTTTTCAATAATTTAAATGCTGGATGGGAGTGTGTGTGTTTTGCGATTTATAGAGGATTGAGTGATTGAGTATTTTTGCTAATAAATCGAAAAACTTACCTATGAAAAAAGAATTACAACCAGATTCGCCAAAATACAGCTTCGTCGTTATCATTGACTTCTTTGTGGCACATGCCGCATGGATATATTGGAGGTGCGTTGGGATTTTGTGGATTGAAAACCATCGGTTGACCAGGAGGATACATTTTGCCCGCACCCATTGTCATTGGCTTGGGTGGGCCACCCGGTCCCATTGGACCACCCATTGGTCCGCCCATAGGACCCATTGGACCACCGGGACCTGGACCGCCAACATACCAGGAGGTGGACCTCCACCCATTGGATTGTGATGAGGATGATGAGGTGGCATACCGCCGTGAGGACCACCATGTGGACCGCCGTGTGGGCCACCATGAGGACTGCCATGTGGACCACCATGAGGACCACCATGTGGACCGCCGTGTGGTCCACCATGAGGACCACCATGAGGGCCGCCATGAGGACCACCATGAGGACCGCCATGAGGACCATGTGGTCCGTGAGGATGAGGGGACCATTCATGCCCCCAGGTCCCATACCAGGACCCATATTACCCATATGTGAATTAGGACCAGGTCCCATGTGATGTGGACCGCCGCTCATCATGTGATGAGGTCCACCCATGTGATTTGGTGGTCCTCCGCCCATGCCCATTTGAGGGCCCATGCCGCCGCCAGGACCGTGCATCATGTGAGGTGAAGGCATACCTCCCGGACCGCCGTGATGATTCATGAGTTGTGAGTGTTGCGGTCCACCCAGGTGTGGCGATGGCTGCTGGGGAGGTAACATCTGATTGGGGCCACCCATACCCATTGAGTTTAGGACCATTGCCGCCGGAGCCGCCACTGCCCATGGGCATGTTTGCGTGCGGTGACTGTTGCGGTTGCTGCATAGGAACATTAGGATTCATTTGTTGTTGCATCGGTCCACCACTTCCACCACCGCCCATATTTAGACCATTATTGTTGTTGCTGTTGTTGGGTCCACCCATTGCGGGTCCTCCCATAGGCCCGTTATTACTATGAGGACTAGCACCACCCATATTATTCATGGGATTATTACCACCTGTATTACTGTTGTTGTTGCTGCTGTTCGAATTCGGATGACCAGGTAAAGCTGGAGAGGCCAGGGGACTGGGTCCATGACCGCTCATATTGTTCATGCCAACGGGGCCAGGACTAGGTCCAGGCCCACTCCCACTCATTTGATGATGTGGAGACATCGCCATAGGTCCGTTGCCTGGCGCTGGCGAAGTTGTAGGCACTGACGTTGACGCAGTGGACGTCGTTGTCGCTGAGCTTGATGAGGAGGACGTACAGGAAGATGAAGTCGGCAGGGGTCCATTCATACTGGATGACGGTGATTGTGGTATACCATGTCGTGCCGCAGGGGAAAGCATTGGATTTTGATTGTTGTTATTGTTGCTGTTGTTGGGGTTATTGCTATTGCCACTTGTGTTTGAGGCCATACTGTGAGCAGGAGAGATACCACCTTGATTTGGACCCATGCCTGGGGGCCTGTAGCTGTCCACCGGGTCCAGGGCCAGGTCCTGGACCTCCAGACATATGGTTCTGCTGCGACGGTCCATTTCCAAGTGGACTGTGCATGGGAGGTGGGCCCATTTGGCCGTTATTCATGTGAGGCGGAGGATGTTGAGACTGATTTTGCGGATGAGGACCTTGTTGAGACGTTGGCGGTCCCAGAGGACTGCCGATAGCGCCGCTCATTGGTGAACCCATTGGCAGTGAATTCATAGGTGAGCCCTGGCCAGGACCAGGTCCACCTGGGCCTCCTGGCATTGGCGAACCCATGCCACGAGGACCATTCGATCCTGGCCCTCCCATAGGTGAGAGTCCACCCATGCCCATGTGGTGCGGTGATATGCTGGGACCACCCATACCTCCCATGGGACTCATGCCACCCATCGAAGCCATTCCACCCATAGGACTACCCATCGGTGGACCGCCTGGTCGACCGTGATTCATATGTGGAGGCAGACCAACTCCTGGTCCCATAGGATGGCCGGGACCTGGACCACCCATGGGGCTGCCCATACCCATCGGACTCATACCGCGCATCGGAGGTCCGCCCATGGGATGATGTGGATGTGGTGGACCGCCTGGATGATGAGGGTGCATATGGGGATGCATGTGCGGAGGGGGACCGTGAGGACCACCCATGCCCATATGAGGGCCCGGACCGGGACCAAAGTGTCCTGGAGGGCCTCCCATGTGACTCATTGCGGACATCGAACTAGACATGCTGGGCGGGTGTGTCGTCAAACGGATTAGAAGCCACTATCGTATCGCCATAGCCCCCCATTGGTGGTGGAGGCAGCAGATCCTGTGGTGTGGGAGGTGCTTGTGATTGCTGCATAGAGTTGGCAGCAGCGGCTGCAGCTGCTGCGGCCGCCGCCACTGCAGCTGCTGAGTTGGCATTCGATGTCTTTCGCCGTTTTTTCGGATTACTCGGCGCCGAGATTATATCCGATGATGGAGGTGGTGGTTTAAAATCGGGTGGCATTATACCTCCCGCTGGACCCGGCCAAACGATATGCGCCATACCGATATTGTGGGTCATGTTGTTTGTATTTTTCTTCCGAATGGTGGCAGCTTTTATTTAACGTGGCCGGGAAGAAACAATATTTATAAAGGCCTGCTATCAAGGGCAGGCGATAAAAATGTGGTGTGGTATTCACTGTTTCCTGACCAGAGTGCAGCTGACCCAAATGTTTTGTTTTACTCTTTTGTTTAAAAAAGTTTAATTGATTATCGTTGTTTTCTGGATATTAGTACACTATAAAGTTTTCAATGAATTCATTGTCCAATTTAAGATTTTAATCTGGAATGAACAAGAACATTTATATAAAATTTTTCTTTAAATTTCCAATTCTACAGAAACTAGGTACTTACGGTATTAGTATAGAATTCTTATATTGCTGCTAATAGTGAATTGATTCGATTATGAAGCCATCGTTGTGGCTTTTGGCAAAGAGTTTAACATTTTCTGCAGAAGCACCTTTTGGGGGGTAGCTAAGCACCAAATAATGGTGCTTGAGCACCTTTTCTTCTTCTTCCCTTTTGCTCTTTTAACAAGATTTAAGTATTTTATGGTTTTCTTCTTTATTTCCAAAAAATATATATTTTATGGAGAGTTCTATGCTGGTTTATTGCATCAATTGCACAAACAACAAGAACTCTATTTTCTTTTTATTAGTTTTTCTTTATATTTTTTGTATTATTGGTAAATGCTTTTATTCTTTTTCTTTTATTTTTTCGCCACTAATGTATGCTGCTGCTTGTGCTGCTTCTTGTTCACAAGTTTTTTTTTGTTCTTTTTTGCACCACCGCTCACTTTCTTTGACGATGAATATTTTTTCTCGATGAATTTATTCCTTTACTTTTTTTGCAATATTTGTTTGTTTCTTACAGATATTTTGTTAAAATGACTGAATATGAATATGTTAGTAAATTAATGAAAGCATGGATATTGTGAATTTTTAACCAATTTATGGTACTGCAATTTTTTTCTTGATCAAATAAGCCGTCGTTCCTGTGTCGTCAGTTTCGTTGCAAAAAAATTTTTACTACACTTTGAAAAGTTTATCATACCGCATTTCTACAAGTTTTCTAAGCATTTCTTTATGAAGTGTGTGTTTATTTGCAATTTGAGCGTGTATTATTTATATTTTGTTTGAGTTTATCGGAAAATTGTTTGAATTTTCACGAAAAATAATTAAAATTTTGTCAATTTTCTTCTTTTTTTACTTTTGATAATTCTTGTACACAAACACACGCCATTACAGGGTTGTATTTTCGTTGACTGACAAGCAAGAAAAAATTCCTGAAATACTTTTACAGTGTTGTATTGTTTGGCATAAAGTAGTAGAAATTGTCTGATACTTTTTCTACAACTATGTTTAAGCACGGCAGTAGTGATATTAGTTATGATAAATGAACGATAATATAACTGGGGTGTTATCGATTAAAAGGTATTGAATTTGAAATAGATAATTTTTGAAAATGATGAATATTTTATGTGTTTGAGAGATAAAGTTATGTAGCAAAGAGAGCAATTGAAAAAATTACAAGTTTTGATAAAAAATATCATTGTTAAAATATAAAATCACCTTGAATTTGTTATATCAACATATTCTTCCTAAAAGTATGCTGTTGTTTTTCTCATTTTCATTTTTAATGGTTGTGAAAAAATCTGTAAGTGAATGTTACGTTTCAGAGATGGAAGTTTAGAATTGATGTACATATTCCGTACTTTTTCACATGGGCTAGGCCCTGAACATTTCAATAGACTACTATATAGATTAGACAATAATAACCATTAATCAATCAGTAAACAAATCCATAGACAAGTCAATATAGTATTCAAAAGTAAACTAGTCCATAGATTAGACAATAGAGTAATGTATGGACATTAGTATAAAATATTTTAATAGACTAGTCCATTTACTTCTCAATACAATTACTCTATAGATTGGATAATACAAAAATACTATTGAATATATTTGTACGTAAACTATTCAATTGATTTGTTAATAGATTACTAATAAGACCAGTCTATAGAGTAGTCCATACTTTTGACTAGTGTATCAAATAAAACAGTATCAATATAGCGGTTTAAATCTTCATACCAAATAAAATCAATTCCAGTTTCCTAGTTACAAACATTAATACTAACATACATATCTTTTTCAATTTAATATTTAACAAGATCATTTTACCAGTAAATGTTTTGTTTTCCAAAGAGTTTTTTATTTTTAATCGCAACATAAACAATTGTCATGACAAGCGACCACTAACTTGACATTTACAAAATAAACGAAAAACAAAAACAACGGTTACCATATTTGAATATGTAAATGTCAATGTCCTTACGAAATCTATTTATGGTGAATACCCAACTATTGTGTACAATATCAAATTCATGTAACTGTATCAAATTTTAAGAAAAATAATAAAAACATAAAAAAGAAAATGATTTCCCATTAAATGTATGAATATTGTTTGAATTTTGTAGACAAAAAGTTGCAATGAAAAAACAAACTGAATTTAATTAGATCATTGTACAATAGAGAAGAAACACGTTACAAATCAATGTATGATTTTGGTATATAGTCGTTTATTTAATTTTTATAATTATTTAAACAGTTTATAAAGCTAAAATTAAAGCAAATTATTATACCATGATTTATTTCGTGTTATATGAACATATAAATTGAGATATTTACTTTTTTTTATATTTTTTATACAAATTACGTTTTGTCTTTTATAAAAAACCAATCAATTGAAAAGTGTTAACCAAATTTTTTTGTTAATATTAATAATTATAATAACATGCCAGTCAAAATCAACATATTATTAATGGGGGATTAATGTTTGAGCATTTCATTTTGTTTTCTTGTCCGAATGACTGACTGCATATTGTTTTATTTTCTTCATTTCTTTTTGAGCGCCCCCACGGACGAAATGTAGACTGACCCTCATGTCTTTATTTTGTTTATATAGTCTGTAATAAAACTATAAATATAGATTTTGATTTTTTTGTTTTCATTAAAAATATTTTAATTGTTTTCTTGTTTACCTGTGTTAAACTGTACGTTTGAGTGGATATTGAATATTCAGTAGAAAAAAGATAATAGATAAATATTTATGTGAACATAACCTCAAAGTAATTGTAATAGTCATTTATAATAATTAAATCAATAAATTAATTAACAAATTTACAAGAAAATAGCAATAGTGTTCTAACAAATTCAGAAAGAACGGGCGGAGGACGAGGGAAAAGGGGAAGCCAGAAGGAACGGAACGAACAAACGAACGAACGAACGAAACGAACGAACGAACGAACGAACAAAGAACGAAAACGAACGAACGAAACGAACGAACGAAGAACGAACGAACGAACGAACGAACGAACGAACGAACGAACGAACGAACGAACGAACGAACGAACGAACGAACGAAACGAACGAAACGAACGAACGAACGAACGAACGAAACGAACGAACGAACGAAGAACGAACGAACGAACGAACGAACGAACGAACGAACGAAAACGAACGAACGAACGAACGAACGACGAACGAACGAACGAACGAAGAACGAACGAAACGAACGAACGAACGAACGAACGAACGAACGAACAACGAACGAACGAACGAACGAACGAACGAACGAACGAACGAACGAACGAACGAACGAACGAAGAACGAACGAACGAACGAACGAACGAACGAACGAACGAACGAAAACGAAACGAAAAAGAACGAAACGAACGAACGAACGAACGAACGAAAACGAACGAACGAACGAAAAACGAACGAACGAACGAACGAACGAACGAACGAAACGAACGAACGAACAACGAACGAAAGAAACGAACGAACGAACGAACGAACGAACGAAGAACGAACGAAGAAGAACGAACGAACGAAACGAACGAAGAACGAAC